>NC_142437.1:90669848-90972878 GCF_059453495.1 Arachis ipaensis | reverse complement strand
CAGTTTAAAACCAGGTTGGTCTCTTGGCATCTTTTCAAAACCAGTGTCAGGTGATCAAGACAGGAGCTGAATGAGTCTCCATATACTGAGAAGTCATCCATGAAGACTTCCAGAAATTTTTCCACCATATCAGAGAAAATAGAGAGCATGCATCTCTGAAAGGTTGCAGGCGCATTACACAGCCCAAAAGGCATCCTTCTGTAAGCAAATACTCCAGATGGACATTTGAATGTTGTTTTCTCTTGATCCTGTGGATCTACTGCAATTTGGTTGTAGCCTGAATAGCCATCCAAAAAGCAGTAATAATTATGACCTGCTAGTCTTTCTAGCATCTGGTCTATGAATGGTAGAGGAAAATGATCCTTTCTGGTGGCTGTATTGAGCCTTCTGTAATCAATACACATGCGCCATCCTGTAACTGTTCTTGTAGGAACCAGTTCATTTTTTTCATTATGAACCACTGTCATGCCTCCCTTTTTAGGGACAACTTGAACAGGACTCACCCAGGGGCTATCAGAAATAGGATAAATAATCCCAGCCTCCAGTAATTTAGTGACCTCTTTCTGCACCACTTCCTTCATGGCTGGATTTAGCTGCCTCTGTGGTTGAACCACTGGCTTAGCATTGTCCTCCAATAAGATCTTGTGCATGCATCTAGCTGGGCTTATGCCCTTAAGGTCACTTGTGGACCACCCAAGAGCTGTCTTGTGTGTCCTTAGCACTTGAATTAGTGCTTCCTCTTCCTGTGGATTTAAAGCGGAGCTTATGATCACTGGAAAAGTATCACCTTCTCCCAGAAATACATATTTTAGGGATGGTAGTAATGTTTTGAGCTTGGGTTTAGGAGGTTTTTCCTCTCCCTGAGGAAATTTCAAAGGCTCTTTCAATTCCTCTGAATCCTCTAGGTCAGGTGGAACATCCTTAAAGATGTTTTCCAGCTCTGATTCGAGACTCTCAGCCATGTTGATCTCCTCCACCAGAGAGTCAATGAGATCAACTTTCATGCAGTCTTTTGGTGTGTCTGGATGCTGCATGGCATTGACAGAATTCAACTTAAACTCATCCTCATTGACTCTCAGGGTTATTTCCCCCTGTTGGACATCAATGAGAGTTCGTCCAGTTGCTAGGAAAGGTCTTCCTAGAATGAGAGTAGCACTCTTGTGCTCCTCCATCTCCAGCACTACAAAGTCAGTGAAAAAGGCGAATGGCCCAACCCTGACAATCATGCCCTCAATCACGCCTGATGGGTATTTAATGGAGCCATCAGTAAGTTGGAGACATATCCGAGTTGGTTTAACTTCTTTAGTTAAACCAAGCTTTCTGATAGTGGATACAGGTATTAGGTTGATGCTTACCCCAAGATCGCATAAAGCTGTCCTGGTGCAATTTCCCTCTAATGTGCATGGTATCAGAAAGCTTCTGGGGTCTTTAAGCTTTTCAGGAAAGCTTTTCAGAATGACTGCACTGCATTCTTCAGTGAGGAGAACTCTTTCAGTTTCTCTCCAATCCTTCTTATGACTCAAGATCTCTTTCATGAACTTAGCGTAAGAAGGTATTTGCTCAAGTGCTTCTGCAAACGGAATCTTTATTTCAAGAGTCCTGAGATAATCTGCAAAGCGAGCAAATTGCTTATCCTACTCCTCTTGGCGGAGTTTTTGAGGATAAGGTATCTTGGCTTTATATTCCTCAACCTTGGTTGCTGTAGGTTTATTTCCTACAAAAGTGGTTGAAGAAGCCTTTTTAGATGGGTTGTCATCAGCACTTGTGTGTGTCTGATCCCTCACTGGCATTTGAGTAACAGAGTTAGAAGCTGGAGTGACGTTAGATGCCAATTCCTCATCTGTTCCTGCCGTCTGAACGCCAGAACTGTGCTTCTTTTGGGTGTTCAACGCCAGTTCCTTGCTTGTTTCTGGCATTGAACGCCAGTCCTGAGCATAGTCTGGGCGTTCAGCGCCAGCTTTCCACCTAATCTTTGGCGTTTTAGCGCCAGAATTATTTCTCTCCCGGCTCTTACTGTCCTCAGATGGATTTTGGGTAGTTTGCTCATTTCTTGGCTTCCTGCTACCTTGAGGTGGGATATTTAATGTTTTCCCACTTCTTAATTGAACTGCTTGGCATTCTTCTGTTATTTGTTTTGACAGCTGCTGCTTTGTTTGCTTTAATCGTACTTCCATATTTATATTAGCCATCCTTGTCTCTTGTAGTTTATCCTTGAATTCGGCTAACTGCTTTGTTAGAAAATCCAATTGTTGATTGAATTCAGCAGCTTGTTCTACAGGACTGAGTTCAGCAGTTACTGTTTTAGCCTCTTCTTTCATGGAAGGGTCACTGCTTAGGTACAGATGCTGATTTTTGGCAACTGTATCAATGAGCTCTTGAGCTTCTTCAATTGTCTTTCTCATGTGGATAGATCCACCAGCTGAGTAGTCTAGAGAGATCTGAGCTCTTTTTGTAAGCCCATAAAAGAAGATGTCTAACTGAATCCACTCTGAAAACATTTCAGAGGGGCATTTTTTTAGCATCTCTCTGTATCTCTCCCAGGCATTATAAAGAGATTCATTATCTCCTTGTTTAAAGCCTTGGATGTCCAGCCTTAGCTGTGTCATCCGTTTTGGAGGAAAGTATTGATTCAGGAATTTTTCTGTCAGCTGTTTCCATGTCTTTATGCTAGCCTTAGGTTGGTTATTTAACCACCTCTTAGCTTGATCTTTTACAGCAAATGGAAACAGTAATAATCTGTAGACATCCTAATCTACTTCCTTATCATGTACTGTGTCAGCAATTTGTAAAAACTGTGCCAGAAGCTCTGTAGGTTCTTCCTGTGGAAGACCGGAATACTGGCAGCTTTGCTGCACCATGATAATGAGCTGAGGATTCAACTCAAAGCTACTGACTCCAATGGAGGGTATGCAGATACTGCTCCCATATGAAGCAGTAGAGGGGTTAGCATATGACCCCAGAGTCCTTCTGGACTGTTTATTTCCACTTAGACCCATGATGGAGAAAGGGAGATGATGTAAAAAAATTTATTTTTATTTATTTATTTATTTATTTTGAAAATAAAATAAATTAAAATAAAATAAATAAAAATGGGTGAAGATTTTCGAAAAAATGAGGAGAGAGAAAGTGGTTAGGAAGTTTTGAAAAGGATATGATGATTTTTGAAAAAGGTTTTAAATTTTGAAATAAAAATATGAATTTTAAAGGTAAATTTCGAAAATTTGCTTTAAAATAGAGAGAAAATATATTTTTGAATTTAAAGAGGAGAGAGAAAAATAATAAGATAGTACAAGATTTAAAATTTTTTAGATCTAATGCTCCTTATTTTCGAAAATTTTGGAGGAAAAACACCAAGGAACACCAAACTTAAAAATTTTAAGATCAAGACACAAGGAAAACTCAAGAACACTTTGAAGACTCACAAGAACACAAGAACATGAAGAAAGAACACCAAACTTAAAATTTTTAGAAAACCAAACTAAAATTTTCGAAAATTGTAGAAAGATTAACAGGAAAACACCAAACTTAAAGTTTGGCACAAGATCAAGAAAAATTATTTTTGAAAAAGATTTTTAATAAAACCGGTGCCCAATCATCAAGAACATAAACCAATGCTCTACCTCATTGAGCTGTAAATGTAACACTTGTTTTGAAAAAGTATTTTTAATAACTAAGAAAAAAATAATAATAATAATAATTTTTTTTTTTGAAAAATTTTTTTTGAAAAGAATATAAAAGACTCTGACCCAAAAGACAAAATTTTCCTGATCTAAGCAACAGGATTCACCGTCAGTTGTTCAAACTCAAACAATCCCCGGCAACGGCACCAAAAACTTGGTGCACGAAATTGGAAATCACAATTCTTCACAAATTCGCACAACTCACCAGCAAGTGCACTGGGTCGTCCAAGCAATACCTTACGTGAGTAAGGGTCGATCCCACGGAGATTGTTGGCTTGAAGCAATCTATAGTTACCTTGTAACTCTTAGTCAGGAAAACAATAAAACAATTCACTTATCAAATTTGATTGCAAGGAATAAAAGGGCATGAAATAAATACTTATTATGTTGTAATGGAGAATATATTGGAGTTTTGGAGATGCTTTATCTTCTAAAATTCTGCTTTCCTCTGTCTTCTTGTTCGTGCACGCACGTCCTCCTATGGCAAGCTGTGTGGTGGATCAGCGTTGTCAATGGTTACCATCCATCCTTCCAGTGAAAAGGGTCCAGGTGCGCTGTCACCGCACGGCTAATCATCTGCAGGTTCTCAATCGTACGGGAATAGGATTTACTATCCTTTTGCGTCTGTCACTACGCCCAGCACTCACGAGTTTGAAGCTCGTCACAGTCATTCAATCCCAGAATCCTACTCGGAATACCACAGACAAGGTTTAGACCTTCCGAATTCTCTTGAATGCTGCCATCAATCTAGCTTATACCACGAAGATTCTGATTAAGAGATCCAAGAGATATTCATTCATTCTACGGTGAACGGAAGTGGTTGTCAGGCACGCATTCGTGGGGAATGATTATGATTGTCACGTTCATCACATTCATGTTGAAGTGCGAATGGATATCTTAGATAGGAACACGCATGTTTGAATAGAAAACAGAAATACTTGCATTAATTCATCAGGACACAGCAGAGCTCCTCACCCCCAACAATGGGGTTTAGAGACTCATGCCGTCAAAGAGTACAAAATTCAGATCTAAAAATGTCATGAGATCCAAAATAAATCTCTAAAAGTTATTTAAATACTAAACTAGCAACCTAGGTTTATAGAAAATGAGTAAACTATGATAGATAGTGCAGAAATCCACTTCTGGGGCCCACTTGGTATGTGCTGGGGCTGAGACTAAAGCTTCTCACGTGCCTGGGCTGTTTTGGGCATTCAACGCCAGGCTGTAACCTGTTTCTGGCGTTGAACTCCAACTTGTAACGTGTTTCTGGCGCTGGACGCCAGACTGCAACATGGAACTGGTGTTGAACGCCAGTTTACGTCATCTATCCTTGAGCAAAGTATGAACTATTATATATTTCTGGAAAGCCCTGGATGTCTACTTTCCAACGCAATTGGAAGCGCGTCAATTGGACTCTTGTAGCTCCAGAAATTCGATTCCGAGTGCAGAGAGGTCAGGATCCAACAACATCAGCAGTCCTTTTTTCAGCCTGAATCAGATTTTTGCTCAGCTCCCTCAATTTCAGCCAGAAAATACCTGAAATTACAGAAAAACACACAAACTCATAGTAAAGTCCAGAAATATGAATTTTTCCTAGAAACTAATGAAAATAAAATAAAAACTAACTAAAACATACTAAAAACTATATGAAATTAACCCCAAAAAGCGTATAAAATATCCGCTCATCAGAACTCAATTCTTCTAAGGAGGTGTTGATTTGCTCCCAATAGTTTTGTGGAGGAAAGTGCATCCCTTGAGGCATCTCAGGGATTTCATGATGAGGAACTTCCTCATGCTCTTGTTGAGGTCCATGAGTGGGCTCTCTTGTTTGCTCCATCCTTTTCTTAGTGATGGGCTTGTCCTCTTCAATGAGGGTGTTTTTCTCTATGACAACTCCAGCTGAATTGCATAGGTGGTAGATGAGATGAGGGAAGGCTAACCTTGCCAAAGTGGAAGACTTGTCCGCCACCTTGTAGAGTTCTAGGGATATGATCTCATGAACTTCTACTTCCTCTCCATTCATGATACTATGGATCATGATAGCCCGGTCTATTGTAACTTCAGACCAGTTGCTAGTAGGAATGATAGAGCGTTGGATGAACTCCAACCATCCCCTAGCCACGGGTTTGAGGTCAAGCCTTCTTAGTTGAACCGGCTTGCCTCTTGAGTCTCTCTTCTATTGAGCTCCTTCCACATAAATGTCTCTAAAGACTTGGTCCAACCTTTGATCAAAGTTGACCCTTTTAGTGAAAGGGTAAGGATCTCTTTGCATCATTGGCAAGTTAAATGCTAACCTCACATTTTCCAGACTAAAATTTAAGTAATTCTCCCGAACCATTGTAAGCCAATTCTTTGGGTTCGGGTTCACACCTTAGTCATGGTTCCTAGTGATCCATGCATTAGGATAAAACTCTTGAACCATTAAGATTCTGACTTGTTGAATGGGGTTGGTGAGAGTTTTCCAACCTCTTCTTTGAATCTCATGTCGGATCTCTGGATATTCACTCTTTTTGAGCTTGAAGGGGACCTCGGGGATCACCTTTTTCTTGGCCAAAACTTCATAGAAGTGGTCTTGATTCACTTTTGAGATGAATCTCTCCATCTCCCATGACTCGAATGTGGAAGCAATTGCCTTTCTTTTCCTCTTACTAGAGGTTTCTTTGGCCTTAGGTGCCATTAATGGTTATGGAAAAATAAAAAAGCAGTGCTTTTTCCACACTAAACTTAGAAGGTTTGCTCGTCCTCGAGCAAAAGAAGAAAGAAATGAGTAGAAGAAGAAGAAATGGAGGAGATAGAGGTGAGGAGAGGGTTCGGCCAAGGGGGTGTATTGTGTATGATGTGTGAAATGGAAGGTGGTAAGGAGGGGTATTTATAGTGTAAGAGAGAGGGAATTCGGTCATGAAGGGGTGGGCTTGGGAGGGAAATAGTTTGAATTTGAATGGTGACGTAGGTGGGGTTTTATGATGGATGGATGTGAGTGGTGAAGAGATTATGGAGAAGAGGGTAAGATTTGATAGGTGAGTGGTATTTGGGGAAGAGTTATTGATGGGATTGGTCAAGGGTATTTGGGGAAGAGTGTTATGGAAAGGTGTGAAGAGGAGAGAAGAAGAGGTGGGGTAGGTGGGGATCCTGTGGGGTCCACAGATCCTGAGGTGTCAAGAAATTCTGCTTCCTGCACCATTCTGGCGTTTAAACGCCCTCTGTGTGCCAATTCTAGCGTTTAATGCCAGCTCTGCTACCTTTCCTGGCGTTAAACGCCAGTCTGCTGCCCCTTTTTGGCGTTTAACACCAGCCAGATGCCAGACACCCTTTTCTGGCATTAAATGCCCAGAGTGCTGCCCATTCTGGCATTTAACGCCCAGAATGCTGCCAGGCTGGGCGTTAAACACCCATTCTGCTATCCTTACTGGCGTTTAAACGCCAGTAATCCTGTCCTCTAGGGTGTGCTATTTTTTATGCTATTTTTCATTCTGTTTTTTATTTTTCAGTTGTTTTTGTGACTTCACATGATCATCAACCTAAAGAAAATATAAAATAGCAATAGAAAATAAATAAATATAATTAAATAACATTGGGTTGCCTCCCAATAAGCACTTCTTTAATGTCAATAGCTTGACAGTGAGCTCTTAGAGAGCTTCACAGAGACTCAGAGCTTAATGGTGGCCTCCCAACACCAAACTTAGAAGTTGAGTGTGGGGGCTCTGTTTGACTCTGTATTGAGAGAAGCTTTTCATGCTTCCTCTCCATGGTTACAGAAGAAGATCTTTGAGCTTTAAACACAAGGTAGTCCTCATTCAATTGAAGGACCAACTCTCCTCTGTCCACATCAATCACAGCTTTTGCTGTGGCTAGGAAGGGTCTTCCAAGGATAATGGATTCATCATCATCCCTTCCAGTGTCTAGGATTATGAAATCAGCAGGGATGTACAGGCCTTCAACCTTTACTAATACATCCTCTACAACTCCATAAGCCTGTTTCCTTGATTTTTCTGCTAATTCTAGTGAGAATTTAGCAGTTTGTACCTCAAAGATCCCTAGTTTCTCCTTTACAGAGAGTGACATGAGGTTTATTCCTGATCCCAGGTCACACAGAGCCTTCTTAAAGGTCATGGTGCCTATGGTACAAGGGATTAAGAACTTTCCGGGATCCGGTTTCTTTTGAGGTAACTTTAGTTGCCCCAAAGCATTCAATTCGTTGATGAGCAATGGAGGTCCATCCTCACAAGTCTCATCACCAAATAACTTGGCATTCATCTTCATAATTGCTCCTAGATACTGAGCAACTTGCTCTTCAATAATATCTTCATCCTCTTCAGAGGAAGAATACTCATCAAAGCTCATGAATGGCAACAGTAAGTTCAGTGGAATCTCTATGGTCTCTATGTGAGCCTCAGATTCCTTTGGTTCCTCATTAGAGAACTCCTTGGTGGCCAGTGGACGTCCATTGAGGTCTTCCTCATTGGAAATCACTGCCTTTTGACTCTCTCCAGGTTCGGCCATGTTGGTTGTATTGATGGCCTTGCACTCTCTCTTTGGATTCTCTTCTGTATTGCTTGGGAGAGTACTAGGAGGAGTTTCAGACACTCTTTTACTCAGTTGACCCACTTGTGCCTCCAAATTTCTTATGGAGGACCTTGTTTCAGTCATGAAACTGAGAGTGGTCTTAGATAAATCAGAGACTATGGTTGCTAAGTCAGAGATGCTCTGCTTAGAATCATCTATCTGTTTCTCAGAAGATGATGGAAAAGGTTTGCTATTGCCAAACCTATTTCTCCCACCATTATTATTGAAGCCTTGATTAGTCTTCTGTTGATCCTTCCATGAGAAATTTGGATGATTCCTCTATGAAGGATTATAGGTGTTTCCATAGGATTCTCCCATGTAATTCACCTCTTCCATTCCAGGATTCTCAGGGTCATAAGCTTCTCCTTCAGGGGAGGCTTCTTTAGTTCTGCCTGATGCAGCTTGTATTTCAGTCAGACTCTGAGAAATCATATTGACTTGCTGAGTCAATATTTTATTCTGAGCTAATATGGCATTCAGAGTATTAATCTCAAGAACTCCTTTCTTCTGAGTTGTCCCATTATTCACAGAATTTCTTTCAGAAGTGTACATGAACTGGTTATTTGCAACCATTTTAATGAGTTCCTGGGCTTCTGCAGGCGTCTTCTTCAGATGAAGAGATCCTCCAGCAGAGTGGTCCAATGACATCTTGGACAATTCAGACAGACCATCATAGAATATACATATGATGCTCCATTCTGAAAACATGTCAGAAGGACACCTTCTGATCAATTGCTTGTATCTTTTCCAAGCTTCATAGAGGGATTCACCTTCCTTCTATCTGAAGGTTTGGACTTCCACTCTAAGCTTGCTCAATTTTTGAGGTGAAAAGAATTTGGCCAAGAAAGCATTGACCAACTTTTCCCAAGAGTTCAGGCTATCTTTAGGTTGTGAGTCCAACCATATCCTAGCTCTGTCTCTTACAGCAAAGGGGAAAAGCATAAGTCTGTAGACCTCGGGATCAACCCCATTGGTCTTAACAGTGTCACAAATTTGCAAGAATTCAGCTAAAAACTGATGAGGATCTTCCAATGGAAGTCCATGAAACTTGCAATTTTGCTGCAATAGAGAAACTAATTGAGGCTTAAGCTCAAAGTTGTTTGCTCCAATTGCAGGACTTGAGATGCTCCTTCCACAGAAGTCAGAAGAGGGTGCAATAAAGTCACCAAGCATCTTCCTTGCATCTCCACCATTGTTGTTATTTTCAGCTGCCCACTTCTTCTTTTTCGAAAATTTCTGTTAGGTCCTCTTTAGAGTGTTGTGCTTTAGCTTCTCTTAGCTTCCTCTTTAGAGTCCTTTCAGGTTCAGGATCAGCTTCAACAAGAATGTTCTTATCCTTGTTCCTGTTCATATGAAAAAGAAGAGAATAGAAAAGAAGAGAAATCCTCTATGTCACAGTATAGAGATTCCTTTATGTGAGTAGAAGAAGAGAAGAATAGAAGAATGAGGTAGGGAGAAGAAGAAGAATTCGAACACAGAGAGAGGGAGAGGGTTCGAATTATAAGAAGAAGAGAAGTGTTAGTAAATAAATAAAATAAATAGAAAGAGATGAGGGAGAGAGAAATTCGAATTTTAAATTAAAAGAAAAGAAAAATATTTTTGTTTTTAATTTAATTATTAGTTAGTGTTCATACCCAGGGTCGAGCTATCCGACCTGGGATGATCGATGACAAAACGACCGACCTCTTTAGGTCAAGCGGATCAACTTCTTCTTAAAGAACTCAGCCAAGTTAACAGGAAAGCCCATAAAAGGGCCCAAGTAGAGGAACACGACCCAAGTCCAAAGGCCGTCCAAGCCTGTAAGAGATAAGGGCGGTTCCCTTGAAGGTAAGCTGACCTCAACTCAAAGATAAAGATAAGATAAGATAACTAACTTATCTTATCTAGAAAGGTCACTCTACAACTACTATAAATACACTGGAGCACCCAGGTATAACTCATACTCCGATTCTACATAAAACCTGTTTAATACCCATGCTAACTTAAGCATCGGAGTCTCTTGCAGGTACCCCCCACCCTTCGGTGATAAAGGATCAGCAGCACAACCAGTCTAACAAGTCGGACGCACCGGCTCCGGTCACCATTCACGAACCGGACACCTCAGGTTCCAACTAGCACATAAGATCTCAACCGAGATCGACCTACAAATTCAGGTAACCCTCGGAACATTGGCGCCGTTGTCGGGGAACCTGAAAGTCATCTCATCACCATGGCGGACAACCATGACAACGATCATGATTCAGGCCTGGAGGATCAAACACCACACAAAAACGCGAACGTCACGCTACAAGACGCTCCGGAGACCAACCAAGACAAAGACTCGCCAAATTCAGGGGCCATAGAAGCACTCCTAGATCGCCTAAAACAACTGGAAAAAGAAACCCACCAACAAAGGGAAATCGGAAGAGATCTACAAAAAGAGATGCGGCGACGTCGGGAGTTGGAAGAAAAACTGCAGCAATTGGAAGCCGATCTCAAATCAAAAGCCCCTCGCGCTAATCTCGAAGAAAATTCACACAAAGAACAATACCCCTTCACTAGGGAAATCATGAAAACCAAAATTCCAAAAGACTTCAAACTCCCGGATATGGCTCTATATGACGGCACCACGGATCCTAACCACCATCTCAGTAACTTCAGAAGCAGAATGTATCTTACTGATGCCCCAGACGCCATTCGCTGTAAAGCCTTCCCAACAACTCTGACGAAGACAGCTATGCGGTGGTTCGACAACTTACCACCAAAATCCATCTCAAGTTTCGACGACTTAGCTAAGAAATTCTTAGCCAGATTTTCCATTCAAAAGGATAAAGCTAAGCACGCCCCCAGTTTATTAGGAATCAAACAAGGAGATCGGAAGAGCCTTCGCAACTATATGGAAAGATTCAACAAAACATGCATGGACATACAAAGTTTACCCACGGAAGCCACAATCATGGGACTCATCAACGGCCTACGAGAGGGACCTTTCAGCCAATCTATATCAAAAAAGTACCCGACTACCCTCGACGAAGTTCAGGAGAGAGCAGAAAAATATATCAATATGGAAGAAAACGCTCGTCTAGGAGAGTCCTCAAAATCGGGAGCTTCCTACCGTGACAGAGACAAAGAATCCAAAAGAAAAGACGACAGACAAGGAGAGAAAATTAAGAAGTACCATAACTACACTCCTCTTAGGGCATCACTGGTCGAAATATATAAAGAAGTCTGCCACATGGAAAAAATCCCCCCAGCTCGGCCACTTAAAGGCAAAAAGGGAGGAGGAAACCGAAAAGAGTATTGCGAATATCATCGGGTCCGGGGACACTCCACTAACGAATGCTTCGATTTAAAAAACATAATAGAAAAATTGGTAAGGGAAGGAAAACTAGATCGATTCCTGGCCACCCGAGATGACGAGCAAAGAAAGAGACGAAGGGATGATGATACCGAACGAACAGAACGATTACCTCGGACACCAGAAAGACACGTCCATATGATACATGGCGGTTTCCCAGCAGGAGGAATCTCCAAATCCTCTCGTAAGAGATACCTCAAAGAGATATACCATGTCGAAGGAGAGGAAAAAGCACTCAGCATCCCAGCAATAACATTTACTAAAGAGGATGCAACCGGTATCATTACCGGACATGACGATCCCATGGTTATCACCGTCATCTTAGCAAACGCCAACCTACACCGGACATTAATAGACCAAGGGAGTTCTGCCGACATCTTATTCAAAACAGCCTTCGATAAGCTCGGCTTAGAAGAAAAAGAACTTAAAGCATATCCAAACAGTTTGTTCGGGTTAGGAGACACTCCGGTTCGACCACTAGGATACATATCACTGCATACAACCTTTGGAAAAGGAGACCAATCAAGAACTCTCAAAATAGACTACATCGTAGTCAACGTAAGCTCAGCCTACAACGCTCTCATAGGTCGGACCACGCTCAACCAACTCGGCGCAATAGTCTCGACCCCACACCTGTGCATGAAATTCCCAACTCCAAAAGGAATAGCTACAATAAAAGCATACCAGAGGATGGCGCGTCGCTGTTACAACGAGAGCCTCAACCTCAGAGGCAAAGGAGAAGAGTTCCACACAATTGAACTGGGCGGAGTTCAACGGCGAAAGGAGTTCCGTCCCCAACCAGAGGACGAGATAGAAAAAATTCAGATCGGAGACACTTCGGAAAAACAACTAATATCGGCACAATCCTCAAAGGAGATCTAAAAGAACTGCTAATACAATTTTTGCGAGATAATGCCGACCTGTTCGCATGGAAAGCCGCAGACATGCCAGGTATAGACCCTAAGCTAATGTGTCACAAGTTGGCAGTCTATCCAGGATCTCGACCAGTACAATAGAGACGAAGAAAGCTCGGGCCAGAGCGATCCCAGGCTGTAGAAGAGCAAGTGCAGGCACTATTGGAAGCTGGATTTATAAGAGAAGTCAAATACCCACTATGGCTAGCCAACGTTGTCTTGGTGAAGAAATCAAACGGGAAGTGGCGAATGTGCACCGATTATACAGATCTCAACAAAGCTTGCCCAAAAGATCCATACCCACTCCCGAGTATCGACGCCCTGGTAGACGCTTCCTCTGGGTATAAATATCTCTCGTTTATGGATGCGTATTCGGGATACAACCAAATCCCCATGTACCCACCGGACCAGGAAAAGACTTCGTTCTTAACGCCAAAGGCAAACTACTGCTACATTTTCATGCCTTTCGGCCTTAAGAACGCAGGAGCCACTTATCAAAGATTGATGAATAAAGTCTTCTCGGAGCACATCGGGAAAATCATGGAAGTTTATGTGGACGACATGCTAATTAAAACGAAAAGCGAACAGACACTGTTGACCGACCTAGCCCAAGTGTTCGACACCATCAAGAAACATGGTATGCGACTCAATCCAGCTAAATGCACCTTCGCAATAGAAGCAGGAAAATTCTTAGGCTTCATGCTCACACAACGGGGAATTAAAGCAAACCCAGATAAATGCCAGGCCATATTGAACATGAAGAGCCCAACCTGCATGAAAGAAGTACAGCAACTCAACGGGAGGCTGGCCGCCCTATCCCGATTCTTAGCAGGAGTTGCAATAAGATCTCTCCCCTTCTATGCAACTTTAAGAAAAGGAAAACAGTTCAAATGGACGACAGAATGCGAACAAGCGTTCCAAGACTTTAAGAAGTTCTTAGGACAGCCACCTATCCTATCCCGACCTCAAGAAGGAGAACCACTCATACTATATCTTGCAGTAGGAGAAAAGGCAGTAGCATCAGCATTGATCTGAGAAAGCGAAAACGGGCAACAACCCATCTACTTCATTAGCAAAGCACTACAGGGATCCGAGCTGAACTATCAGAAAATAGAAAAATTTGCCTACACTCTCGTCTTAACATCTCGGCGACTCCGCCCCTACTTCCAGGCCCACACCATCAAAGTTCGAACTAATTAGCCCTTAAAAGGAATACTACAGAAAACGGATTTAGCCGGTAGAATTCTACAATGGGCAGTTGGTGCACGAATTGTGAATCACACTTTTCACAACGCGTACCGCTAACCAGCAAGTGCACTGGGTCGTCCAAGTAATACCTCACGTGAGTAAGGGTCGAATCCCACGGAGATTGTTGATTTGAAGCAATCTATGGTTATCTTGTAAATCTTAGTCAGGAAGTCAATTACGTTTATCAGTTGAATTGTGAATAACCAAGAGAGCATAAATTAAAGATTACTTGTTGTGCAGTAATGGAGAATATGTTGGGGCTTTGGAGATGCTTTGTCTTCTGAATCTCTGCTTTCCTCTGTCTTCTGATTCACGCACGCACGCCCTCCTATGGCAAGCTGTGTGTTGGTGGATCACCGTTGTCAATGGCTACCTCCCGTCCTCCCAGTGAAAACTACGCTCACGCGCTCTGTCACAGCACGGCTAATCACCGGTTGGTTCTCGATCCGGTTGGAATAGGATTTACTATCCTTTTGCGTCTGTCACTAACGCCCAGCCTTCAAGAGTTTGAAGCTCGTCACAGTCATTCAATCCTTGAATCCTACTCAGAATACCACAGACAAGGTTTAGACTTTCCGGATTCTCATGAATGCTGCCATCAGTTCTAGCTTATACCACGGAGATTCTGATTAAAGAATCTAAGAGATACTCATTCAATCGTATATAGAACGGAGGTGGTTGTCAGGCACACGTTCATGATTTGAGGAAGGTGATGAGTGTCACAGCTGATCACCTCCATCACAGTTAAGCGCGAATGAACATCTTAGATAGGAACAAGCGTGTTTGAATGGAAAACAGAAATACTTGCATTAATTCATTGAGACACAGCAGAGCTCCTCACCCCCAACAATGGGGTTTAAAGACTCATGCCGTCAGAGAATACAAAGTTTAGATCTGAAATGTCATGAGGTACAAAATAAGTCTCTAAAAGTTGTTTAAATACTAAACTAGTAGCCTAGGGTTACAAAATATGAGTGGACTATGATGGATGATGCAGAGGTCCACTTCTGGGGCCCACTTGGTGTGTGCTGGGGCTGAGATTTAAGTGAGTCACGTGCAGAGGCCATTTGTGGAGTTGAACACCAGTTTTTATGCCAGTTTGGGTGTTCAACTCCAGTTTTTGATCCTTTTCTGGCGCTGGACGCCAGAATTGGGCAGAGAACTGGCGTTGAATGCCAGTTTACGTCGTCTATCCTTGTGCAAAGTATGGACTATTATATATTGCTGAAAATCCCTGGATGTCTACTTTCCAATGCAATTGGAAGCATTCCATTTCGAGTTCTGTAGCTCCAGAAAATCCAATTTGAGTGCAGGGAGGTCAGAATCCAACAGCATTAGCAGTCCTTTTTCAGCCTGAATCAGATTTTTGCTCAGCTCCTTCAATTTCAGCCAGAAAAATACCTGAAATTACAGAAAAACACACAACTCATAGTAAAGTCCAGAAATATGAATTTTTCCTAAAAACTACTAGAAATAGACTAAAAACTAACTAAAACATACTCTAAACTATATGAAATTATCCCCAAAAAGCGTATAAAATATCCGCTCATCACAACACCAAACTTAAACTGTTGCTTGTCCTCAAGCAACTAGACAAATAAAATAGAAGACTAATAGGTTGAGAGGCAATAATATCTCAGAGTTTTTTGAATGAAGCTCAGATTCTACTTAGATGAGCGGGACTAGTAGCTTTTTGCTTCTGAACAGTTTTGGCATCTCACTTTATCCATTGAAGCTCAGAGTGATTGGCATCTATAGGAACTTAGAATTCAGATAATGTTATTGATTCTCTTAGTTTCAGTGTGATGATTCTTGAACACAGCTTCTTTATGAGTCTTGGCCGTGGCCCTAAGCACTTTGTTTTCCAGTATTACCACCGGATACATAAATGCCACAGACACATAATTAGGTGAACCTTTTCAGATTGTGACTCAGCTTTGCTAAAGTCCCCAATTAGAGGTGTCCAGAGTTCTTAAGCACACTCTTCTTTTTTTTTTTTTTGCTTTGGACCTTGACTTTAACCGCTCAGTCTCAAGTTTTCACTTGACACCTTCACGCCACAAGCACATGGTTAGGGACAGCTTGGTTTAGCCGCTTAGACCAGGGTTTTATTCCTTTAAGCCCTCCTATCCACTGATGCTCAAAGCCTTGGGATCCCTTTTAATTGCCCTTGCCTTTTGGTTTTAAGGGTCATTGGCTTTTTCTGCTTGCTTTTTCTCTCTCTCTCTCTTTTTTTTTTTTCTGCAAGCTTTGTTCTTTGCTGCTTTTTCTTGCTTCAAGAATCATTTTTATGATTTTTCAGATCATAAATAACATGTCTCATGTTCATCATTCTTTCAAGAGCCAACATATTTAACAGTCTTAAACAACAAATTCAAAAGACATATGCACTGTTCAAGCATTCATTCAGAAGACAGAAAGCATTGCCACCACATTTAACTAATTAGAATTTCTCTTATTAAAACTCGGAATTTTATTGCCTCTTATTCAAAAGATCTACTACTTTATTCATGTTTAATGATGATGAGAAAAATAAACTATAGCTTAATTGGAGATAAAATCAAAATAGATACTAATTACTACTATATGACTTCTAAGGTACTTTTATAAGGACACTGTCACAGAGTTAAGGCAGAAATTGGAAATTAACAACCTTTATTCTGGGGGTATGGGGGTTCCTCTGATCCTTGGGAGGCTTGGTATTACAGAAGACTTTTGGCGCTTCAGTTCCCTTAAGTCACGTCCCTGCTCCTCTTGTTCTTTAAGTATATGAGTCAGCATTTGACTGTGTTCCTTTTGTTGTTTTATTATTTGCTCCATAGCTTCCTGTATCTTGGTGACAGACGTCTCAAGATATTCCCAATATTCCGCTTGAGGAATCTCTGGGAGGAATTCCTGTGCTCTCTTCTTGATATGCTCCTCCTGTGCTTGTTGTCTCTCCATTGATGCTTTGGTGATTGACTTTTCAATTAGGATATATTCAGTTATTCCCATCTTGACTCCAGCGTCCTTGCAGAGCAGAGAAATCACGCTTGGATAAGCCAACCTGGCCTCTCTTGAATTTTTGTTAGCAATCTTATAGAGCTCTGTTGAAATCAGCTGATGAACCTCCACTTCCTTTCCCATCATGATGCAATGAATCATCACTGCTCTTTTAACTGTGACTTCAGAACGGTTGCTGGTGGGCAACAGAGAACGCCCAATGAAGTCCAGCCATCCTCTGGCAACTGGTTTGAGATCCTCCCTCTTGAGTTGATTTGGGACGCCCTTTGTGTTGGTGGTCCACCTGGCTCCAGGGATACATATGTCCTCTAGAATCTTATCCAGGCCAATGTCTGCTTTCATCATCCTCCTGTTGAAGGAGTCTGGATCATCCTTTAGCTGAGGTAGCTTTAATATCTCTCTGATCTTGTCAGGGGTGGTATGAACAATTTTTCCCCTGACCATGGTCCGAAATTCGTAGCAGGCAGTTCCAGATAGTCTTTGCTTGTTAGTCTGCCACATATTAGCATAGAACTCCTGGACCATGTTTCTTCCTACTTTCGTTTCAGGATTAGCTAAGACTTCCCAGTTCCTGGTTCGAATTTGCTCCTGGATCTCCGGATATTCATCTTCTTTCAGATCGAATCTCACTTCCGGGATCACTGATCTCAGACCCATTACTTTAAGATAATGGTCTGAATGTTCTTTAGATAAGAACTTCCCTTGATTCCAAAGTGATTTTGGAACGCTCTCTTTCTTGCCTCTTGGAGTGGATTGTTTTCCTTTGAGAGCCATAATCTTAGTAGTGATCTCGGATAAACACACCAAACTTAGAGGTTTGCTTGTCCTCAAGCAAAAGAAAAGAAAGGAGAGGGATAGAAGGAGATTGAGTAGCACTTGTTGATGAAGGAGGGGGGAGGCCGAACCCAATTTAAAGGGGTGGGGGGTGGGTTTTCGAAAAATTGGAAGAGATAAGATAAAAAGATTGAGTTGAAAAAGATAAGATAGAAGATAGAGTTTAATTTTGAAAAGATATGATAGATTTTTGAAAAAGATAACTCTGAATTTTGAAAAAGATAATATGGATATTTGAAAAAGATATGGATTAGTTGAAAAGATTTTTGAGTGAAAAAGATAGATTTGTTTTCAGAAAAGATTTTGAAAATAGTTGGATTGAATTTGGAAAGATGGATTTTTAGAAATTAAGGATTTTAGAAATCAGGGTTCTTGATATGTTCATGTAAAAATCATGCATTGAAGCATAAAATTTGAAATTAAAATGGAAATACTTGTGGGATTACTGGATTTGGCTCCTCCCTGTCCTCCTGGCGTTTGAACGCCTAAACACTGCCTGTTTTGGGCGTTCAGCGCCCAAATGCTGATCTCCTGGGCGTTCAGCGCCCAGTTGCTGCCATTCCTGGCGTTCAACGCCCAGTGGGTGGCCATTTCTGGCGTTGAACGCCCAATTGCTGCCATTACTGGCGTTCAGCGCCCAGTGGATGCCCATTTTGGGCGCTGAACGCCCAAAATGCCCCTTTACTGGCGTTTTCTTGCCATTGAGCTTCCAATCTCTGTTTTGTGTGCAAATTCCTTCTGTAACCCTGTAAACTTATGCAATTGATCTTTTACCTTAGTGTCAGTAAACTTTATATAAACAAATAAAAAAGAAAAATAGGGCAAAATGCTTAGAGGATTAGTGCCCCATGGCTGGGTTGCCTCCCAGAAAGCGCTTCTTTATTGTCTTTAGCTGGACCTTGCTGAGCTTTTAATCTAGCTTCAGCCTTGAGCATTCTTGCTCAATGTTGCCTTCAAGATAATGCTTGATTCTTTGTCCATTGACAATGAACTTCTTATCAGAATCAATATCTTGAAGCTCCACGTAACCATATGGTGACACACTTGTAATCACGTATGGTCCCCTCCACCGGGATTTCAGTTTCCCGGGGAATAGCCTGAGTCTAGAGTTAAACAACAGGACCTTCTGTCATGGTTCAAAGATTCTAGATGACAGCTTTCTGTCATGCCATTTTTTTTATTTTTCTTTATAAAGCTTGGCATTTTCGAAAGCTGTGGATCTGAATTCCTCTAGCTCATTTAGCTGGAGCAATCGTTTTTCTCCTGCTAATTTGGCATCAAAGTTTAGGAATCTGGTTGCCCAGTAGGCCTTATGTTCCAGCTCCACGGGCAAGTGGCATGCCTTACCATACACGAGTTGGTATGGAGAGGTCCCTATAGGGGTCTTGAATGCTGTTCTGTAAGCCCACAGAGCATCATCCAAGCTCCTTGCCCAATCCTTTCTACGAGTATTTACTGTCCGTTCCAGGATTCTCTTTAATTCTCTGTTAGAGACTTCAGCTTGCCCATTGGTTTGTGGATGATATGGTGTGGCCACTTTGTGGCGAATTCCATACCTAACCATGGCAGAGTAAAGCTGTTTATTGCAGAAGTGAGTGCCCCCATCACTGATTAACACTCTAGGGACACCAAACCTGCTAAAGATATGTTTCTGGAGGAACTTCAGCACTGTTTTAGTATCATTAGTGGGCGTGGCAATAGCCTCAACCCATTTTGATACATAGTCAACTGCCACCAGAATATAAGTGTTTGAATATGATGGCGGAAAAGGTCCCATGAAGTCAATTCCCCATACGTCAAACAACTCAATTTCCAAGATTCCTTGTTGAGGCATGGCGTAACCATGAGGCAGATTACCAGCTCTTTGGCAACTGTCACAATTACGTACAAACTCTCGGGAATCTTTATAGAGTGTGGGCCAATAGAAACCACATTGGAGGACCTTGGTGGCTGTTCGCTCACCTCCGAAATGGCCTCCATATTGAGATCCGTGGCAATGCCATAGGATCCTCTGTGCTTCCTCTCTGGGGACACACCTACGGATAATTCCGTCTGCACATCTCTTAAAGAGATAGGGTTCATCCCACAAGTAGTACTTTGCATCAGTGACTAATTTCTTCTTTTGTATTCTATTGTACTCCTTGGGTATGAACCGTGCAGCTTTATAGTTTGCACTATCGGCAAACCATGGTGCTTCCTGAATGGCAAATAGATACTCATCAGGGAACGTCTCAGAGATCTCAAGAAAGGGGAGGGACGTCCCTTCCACTGGCTCTATCCGGGACAGATGATCAGCCACTTGGTTCTCTGTCCCTTTTCTGTCTCTTATTTCTATATCAAACTCTTGCAGAAGCAATACCCATCTGATAAGCCTGGGTTTTGAATCTTGCTTTGTGAGTAGATATTTAAGAGCAGCATGGTCAGTATACACAATCACTTTTGATCCTACTAAGTATGATCTGAACTTGTCAATGGCGTAAACCACTGCAAGTAGTTCTTTTTCTGTGGTTGTGTAATTTTTCTGGGCATCATTTAGAATGCGACTGGCATAATAAATGACATGCAGAAGCTTGTCATGCCTCTGTCCCAATACTGCACCAATGGCATGATCACTGGCATCACACATTAACTCAAATGGCAATGTCCAGTCTGGTGCAGAAATGACTGGTGCTGTGACCAGCTTAGCTTTCAGCGTTTCAAACGCCTGCAGGCATGCTGTGTCAAACACAAATGGCGTGTCAGCAGCTAGCAGATTGCTTAGAGGTTTTGCGATTTTTGAAAAATCCTTTATAAACCTCCTATAGAATCCTGCATGCCCCAGAAAGCTTCTGATTGCCTTAACATTGGCAGGTGGTGGTAATTTTTCAATTACCTCTATTTTTGCTTGATCCACCTCTATTCCCTTGTTTGAGATTTTATGCCCAAGAACAATTCCTTCAGTCACCATGAAGTGACACTTTTCCCAGTTTAAAACTAGGTTGGTTTCTTGGCATCTTTTCAGAACAAGTTTCAGGTGATCAAGACAGGAGCTGAATGAGTCTCCATATACTGAGAAGTCATCCATGAAGACTTCCAGAAATTTTTCCACCATGTCAGAGAAAATAGAGAGCATGCATCTCTGGAAGGTTGCAGGCGCATTACATAGCCCAAATGGCATCCTTTTATAAGCAAACACTCCAGATGGACATGTGAATGCTGTTTTCTCTTGATCCTGGGGATCCACTGCAATCTGGTTATAGCCTGAATAGCCATCCAAAAAGCAGTAATAATCATGACCTGCTAGTCTCTCTAGCATCTGGTCTATGAATGGTAAAGGAAAATGATCCTTTCTGGTGGCTATATTGAGCCTTCTGTAGTCAATACACATGCGCCACCCTGTAACTGTTCTTGTAGGAACCAGTTCATTTTTTTCATTATGAATCACTGTCATGCCTCCCTTTTTTGGGACGACTTGAACAGGGCTCACCCAGGGGCTATCAGAAATGGGATAAATAATCCTAGCCTCTAGTAATTTGGTGACCTCTTTCTGCACCACTTCCTTCATGGCTGGATTTAGCCGCCTCTGTGGTTGAACCACTGGTTTGGCATTATCCTCCAATAGGATTTTGTGCATGCATCTAGCTGGGCTTATGCCCTTAAGGTCACCTATGGACCACCCAAGAGCTGTCTTGTGTGTCCTTAGCACTTGAATAAGTGCTTCCTCTTCCTGTGAATTTAAAGCAGAGCTTATGATCACTGGAAAAGTGTCACCTTCTCCCAGAAATGCATATTTCAAGGATGGTGGTAGTGGCTTGAGCTCGGGTTTAGGAGGTTTTTCCTCTTTCAGAAGAAAGTTCAGAGGCTCTTTCATGTCCTCTGAATCCTCCAAATCAGGCTGAACATCTTTAAAGATGTCTTCCAACTCTGATTCGAGACTCTCAGCCATGTTGATCTCTTCTACCAAAGAGTCAATGAGATCAACTTTCATGCAGTCTGTTGATGTGTCTGGATGCTGCATGGCTTTGACAGCGTTCAACTTGAACTCATCATCGTTGACTCTCAGGGTTATTTCCCCCTGTTGGACGTCAATGAGGGATCGTCCAGTTGCTAGGAAGGGTCTTCCTAGAATGAGAGTAGCACTCTTGTGCTCCTCCATTTCCAGCACAACAAAGTCAGTGGGAAAGGCGAATGGCCCAACTCTGACAATCATGTCCTCAATCACGCCTGATGGGTATTTAGTGGAACCATCAGCAAGTTGGAGACATATCCGGGTTGGTTTAACTTCTTCAGTTAAGCCAAGCTTCCTGATAGTGGATGCAGGTATCAGGTTGATGCTTGCCCCAAGATCTCATAAAGCTGTCTTGGTGCAATCACCTTCTAATATGCATGGTATCAGAAAACTCCCAGGGTCTTTAAGCTTTTCAGGAAAGCTTTTCAGAATGACTGCACTGCATTCTTCAGTGAGGAGAACTCTTTCTGTTTCTCTCCACTCCTTTTTATGACTCAAGATCTCTTTCATGAACTTGGCATAAGAAGGTATTTGCTCAAGTGCCTCTGCAAATGGAATCTTTATTTCAAGAGTCCTTAGATAATCTGCAAAGCGAGCAAATTGCTTATCCTGCTCCTCTTTCCGGAGTTTTTGAGGATAAGGTATCTTGGCTTTATATTCCTCAACCTTAGTGGTTAAAGAAGCCTTTTTAGAGGGGTTGTTGTCAGCACTTGTGTGTGTCTGATCCCTCACTGGCAATTGAATGCCAGAGTCAGAAGCTGGAGTGACGTTAGACACCAGCTCACTGTCTGTTCCTGGCGCCTGAACGCCAGAAATGTGCCCCTGTTGGGCGTTCAACGCTGGATTCTGCCCCATTTGGGCGTTCAACGCCAGATTCTTGCCCATTTCTGGCGTTGAACACCAATCCTGCCTTGTTTCTGGCGCTGAACGCCAGTTTTTGGCATGGTCTGGGCGTTCAGCGCCAGCCTTCCACCCATTTTCTGGCGTTTTAGTGCCAGAATTATTTTTCCCTGGGCTCTTACTGTCCTCAGGTGAATCTTTGGTGGTTCGCTCATTTCTTGAATTTTTGATGCCTTGAGGTGGGGTATTTAATGTTTTCCCACTTCTTAATTGAACTGCTTGGCATTCTTCTGCTATTTGCCTTGATAGTTGCTGCTTTGTTTGCTTAAACTGTTCGTCCATATGTATATTAGCTATCCTTGTCTCCTGTAGCCTGTCCTTGAATTCAGCTAGCTGCTTTGTTAGAAAATCCAATTGCTGATTGAATTCAGCAGCTTGTTTTACAGTACTGAATTCAGCAGTTACTGTTTTAACCTCTTCATTCATGGAAGGGTTGCTGCTTAGATACAGATGCTGATTCTTGGCAACTGTATCAATGAGCTCTTGAGCCTCTTCAATTGTCTTTCTCATATAGATAGATCCACCAGCTGAGTAATATAAAGACATCTGAGCTCCTTCTGCAAGCCCATAGTAGAAGATGTCTAACTGAACCCACTCTGAAAACATTTCAGAGGGGCATTTTCGTAGCATCTCTCTGTATCTCTCCCAGGCATCATAAAGAGATTCATTATCTCCTTGTTTAAAGCCTTAGATGTCCAGCCTTAGCTGTGTCATCCTTTTTGGAGGAAAATACTGATTCAGGAATTTTTCTGTCAGCTGTTTCCATGTTCTTATGCTGGCCTTAGGTTGGTTATTTAACCACCTCTTAGCTTGATCTTTTACAGCAAATGGAAACAGTAATAGTCTGTAGACATCCTGATCTATTTCCTTATCATGTACTGTGTCAGCAATTTGTAAAAATTATGCCAGAAACTCTGTAGGTTCTTCCTGTGGAAGACCGGAATACTGGCAACTTTGCTGCACCATGATAATGAGCTGAGGATTCAACTCAAAGCTACTAACTCCAATGGAGGGTATGCATATGCTACTCCCATATGAAGCAGTAGAGGGGTTAGAATATGACCCCAAAGTCCTCCTGGACTGTCCATCTCCACTTATGTCCATGATGGATATATGGATATAACTTGGACTGATTTATCTTTTTATTTATTTTATTTTATAAGAAGTAAATACTTAAATAAAATAAAATAACTAAAAAGAATTTGAATTTTGAAATAAAAAAAAATTTTTTTTTTCGTAAAAGAAAATAAAAATTAATTAGTTAAAAAAAGAAATTTTTGAAAAAGAGGGGAGATATTTTCGAAAATTAGAGAGAGAGAGTTAGTTAGGTGGTTTTGAAAAAGTTAAGAAACAAACAAAAAGTTAGTTGGTTAGTTAAAACAAATTTTGAAAAGATATTTTTGAATTTAGTGATGAGAGAGAAAAACAATAAGATAGTACAAGATTTAAAATTTTTAGATCTAATGCTCCTTGTTTTTGAAAATCTTGGAGGGAGAACACCAAGGAACACCAAACTTAAAAATTTTAAGATCAAGACACAAGGAAACTCAAGAACCCTTTGAAGACTCACAAGAACACAAGAACATGAAGAAAGAACACCCAACTTAAAAATTTTTAGAAAACCAAACCAAATTTTTCGAAAGCCAAGGGGAAATCAACAAGAAAACACCAAACTTAAAGTTTGGCACAAGATTTAATAGAAAAATATTATTTATGAAAAAGAAGGTTCTGAAAAGAATATAAAAGACTCTAACCCAATTACCAAGAACACAGATTAACGCTCTAGCCAAATGAGTTATGAAAATTTTCGAAAATTTTAAGAAAGATTATTTTTGAAAACACCAAACTTAAAGTTTGGCACAGGATTTAGCAGAAAAATTATTTTTGAAAAAGGTTTTTAAAAAATATGATAGCCAATTACCATGAACATAAACACCACGTTCTAATTAACTGAGCTATAAATTTAAAGTGTTTTAACAAGGGATAAATAATAAAAGACTCTAAACCAAAAAGAGGAAATTTTTCCTAATCTAAGCAACAAAATAAACCGTTAGTTGTCCAAACACGAACAATCCCCGGCAACGGCGCCAAAAACTTGGTGCACGAATTGTGAATCACACTTTTCACAACGCGTACCGCTAACCAACAAGTGCACTGGGTCATCCAAGTAATACCTCACGTGAGTAAGGGTCGAATCCCACGGAGATTGTTGATTTGAAGCAATCTATGGTTATCTTGTAAATCTTAGTCAGGAAGTCAATTACGTTTATCAGTTGAATTGTGAATAACCAAGAGAGCATAAATTAAAGATTACTTGTTGTGCAGTAATGGAGAATATGTTGGGGCTTTGGAGATGCTTTGTCTTCTGAATCTCTGCTTTCCTCTGTCTTCTGATTCACGCACGCACGCCCTCCTATGGCAAGCTGTGTGTTGGTGGATCACCGTTGTCAATGGCTACCTTCCGTCCTCCCAGTGAAAACTACGCTCACGCGCTCTGTCACAGCACGGCTAATCACCGGTTGGTTCTCGATCCGGTTGGAATAGGATTTACTATCCTTTTGCGTCTGTCACTAACGCCCAGCCTTCAAGAGTTTGAAGCTCGTCACAGTCATTCAATCCTTGAATCCTACTCGGAATACCACAGACAAGGTTTAGACTTTCCGGATTCTCATGAATGCTGCCATCAGTTCTAGCTTATACCACGGAGATTCTGATTAAAGAATCTAAGAGATACTCATTCAATCGTATATAGAACGGAGGTGGTTGTCAGGCACACGTTCATGATTTGAGGAAGGTGATGAGTGTCACAGCTCATCACCTCCATCACAGTTAAGCGCGAATGAACATCTTAGATAGGAACAAGCGTGTTTGAATGGAAAACAGAAATACTTGCATTAATTCATTGAGACACAGCAGAGCTCCTCACCCCCAACAATGGGGTTTAAAGACTCATACCGTCAGAGAATACAAAGTTTAGATCTGAAATGTCATGAGGTACAAAATAAGTCTCTAAAAGTTGTTTAAATACTAAACTAGTAGCCTAGGGTTACAAAATATGAGTGGACTATGATGGATGATGCAGAGGTCCACTTCTGGGGCCCACTTGGTGTGTGCTGGGGCTGAGATTTAAGTGAGTCACGTGCAGAGGCCATTTGTGGAGTTGAACGCCAGTTTTTATGCCAGTTTGGGCGTTCAACTCCAGTTTTTGATCCTTTTCTGGCGCTGGACGCCAGAATTGGGCAGAGAACTGGCGTTGAACGCCAGTTTACGTCGTCTATCCTTGTGCAAAGTATGGACTATTATATATTGCTGGAAATCCCTGGATGTCTACTTTCCAATGCAATTGGAAGCATTCCATTTCGAGTTCTGTAGCTCCAGAAAATCCAATTTGAGTGCAGAGAGGTCAGAATCCAACAGCATTAGCAGTCCTTTTTCAGCCTGAATCAGATTTTTGCTCAGCTCCTTCAATTTCAGCCAGAAAAATACCTGAAATTACAGAAAAACACACAACTCATAGTAAAGTCCAGAAATATGAATTTTTCCTAAAAACTACTAGAAATAGACTAAAAACTAACTAAAACATACTCTAAACTATATGAAATTATCCCCAAAAAGCGTATAAAATATCCGCTCATCAGCAGTCGAGCTGTCAGAATTCGACCTCCAATATGAAGCTCGGACCGCCATCAAATCACAATACCTAGCCGATTTTATCGCCGAGTTCACAGATGCCCTAGAGGCCCTCATAGAGTGGAATTTGTATGTGGATGGATCTTCAAACAAAACAAGAAGTGGCGCAGGAGTGATAATAGAAAGCAACCAGGGAGCCCAAGTTGAGCTTTCCCTCAAGTTCGGATTCCCGGCTTCAAATAACCAGGCGGAATACGAAGCGTTGCTAGCTGGCTTGAAACTGGCTGAAGAAGTGGGAGCGCGAAAACTCAACATCTATAGTGATTTGCAAGTAGTCACATCACAGATAGCAAGGAGCTACCAAGCCAAAGATCCCATCATAAAAAGATACCTGGATAAAACCAAGCAACAGCTCGAACAATTCGGGGAATACAAGATCTGCCACATGCCCCGCGAGCAAAATGCTCGAGCTGACGCACTCTCAAAGCTGGCTAGCACCAAACCAGGAGGCAATAATAGAAGCCTCATTCAGGAAATGCTACAGAACCCATCAATCTCGGAAACAGAAAAAGTCCTAAACATAACAGGCCAGGACCAAGACTGGATGATCCCCATAATCAACTACCTCAAGTCAGGAACGCTCCCCGCAGAAGAAAAGGAAGCAAAGAAGCTAAAAAGGGAAGCACAATACTACACCATTATAAATAACACCTTGTACAAAAGAGGGATATCGGTGCCATTACTAAAGTGCGTGCCAACCTCCCACACCAGGGAAGTGCTAGAAGAGGTACACAGCGGCATCTGCGGCAGTCATCTCGGAGCGAGGGCTCTTGCCAAAAAGATACTCCGGGCAGGGTTTTACTGGCCAACTCTACAGAAAGAATCTACAGAGTTCGTAAAGACATGTCCACCATGTCAGAAGCATGCCAACTTCCACATTGCCCCACCAGAAGAACTCATCAGTGTAACCGCACCTTGGCCTTTTGCGAAGTGGGGACTCGACCTTCTCGGCCCCTTTTCCCAGGGATCGGGGCAAGTTAAATTCCTCATAGTAGGGGTAGATTACTTCACAAAGTGGATCGAGGCAGAACCCTTAGCCAACGCCACTGCCCAAAGAAGCCGGAAGTTTTTATACAGAAATATTGTCACAAGATTTGGGGTCCCATATTCAATAACCACAGACAATGGCACCCAATTCACAGATACCGGCTTCAGGAAACTAGTATCCGACTTGAATATAAAACACCAGTTTACCTCTGTCGAACACCCTCAAGCCAACAGACAGGCCGAAGCCGCCAATAAAGTCATATTAGCAGGGTTAAAACGACGACTACAAGATGCAAAGGGAGCTTGGGGAGAGGAGCTTCCACAAGTCCTATGGGCCTATCGAACGACGCCACATTCTACCACAAAGGAATCCCCATTTCGGTTAACATACGGAACAGAGGCAATGATTCCAGTAGAAATTGAGGAAGGATCGCACAGGGCAGTCCATTATAATGAGGGAGCAAACCCCCAACTTCAGAGGGAAGAACTCGACCTACTACCTGAGATCCAGGAAAGAGCTCAGATCAGGGAAGAAGCGCTAAAACGTCGAATGGCATCTAGATATAACCAAAAGGTAGTACCAAGGAGTTTCGCTGAGAACGATCTCATCTTAATCCGAAACGACATAGGAACAACTCGACCCGGAGAAGGAAAACTGGCAACCAATTGGAAAGGACCATACCGGGTCACAGAAGTACTCGGGAAGGGCTACTACAGAATATCCGAACTCGACGGACGGGAGCTTCCAAGGTCATGGCATGCCTATAGCCTAAGAAGGTACTACAGTTAGAAAGGGTAAAGGATCTCACCAGTGGATGCGCTCTTTTTCCTGAAAAGGTTTTTTAATGAGGCACCAGGTCGAGACCCAGACCCAACTTAAGAGGATGAGAAAAATCCCACATGTATATATTTGTATTTTTCTTTGAATAAAATATTACCTAGGTATTCTACAAAGATTTCAAGACGCATTATTCTGAAGCATTCATCGTCCGATTATAAAGCTACAGGTCGGCAAAAAGTGAAAAACAATTTCACTGCACGACCACGATAAAGACAAATCGTCCAATAAAGGTGAAAACGTGATTCACCCAAAGGACGAGCTCGATATGCCAACCACTTTCTACAAATCGGCAAAAATGAACACAGAATAATGTAAGAAGTTATCGAAAGCAATCCAAAAAGAACCTGACGAGGTCTTACGGATAGCTAACATAAATAACTTAAAGAGACTGGCCGACATCAAAAAGTCGGACCAAGTCAACCCAAGTTATCAGCGAATCCCTGGAAAGAGGTCTGATCAACCCTATTAAAGAGGAATTGCTATAACTTAGAAGAGATCGACCTAACGAAGTCGGTTTCCTACAAAAACAAGTTATAAAAGTAATCCCTGAAAGAGACCTAACAAGGGTCCAAGAAAGAGGATTACGAAATAACTTAGAAGAGATCGACCTAACGAAGTCGGTTTCCTACAAAAACAAGTTATAAAAGTAATCCCTGAAAGAGACCTAACAAGGGTCCAAGAAAGAGGATTACGAAATAACTTAGAAGAGATCGACCTAACGAAGTCGACCTCCTACAAAGACAAGTTATAAAAGTAATCCCTGAAAGAGACCTAACAAAGGTCCAAGAAAGAGGATTACGAAATAACTTAGAAGAAATCGACCCAACGAAGTCGATCCACTACAAAAATCCAGCAATCCCTGAAAGAGACCTCACGAAGGTCCAAGAAAGAGAGGATTACAAAAGGAGTCTATCAGGGGACCAATGCAAAGAAGTCGGTCACAAAGCACTAAAAAACACACGCAAAGCAAGAAAACCAAATTGGACCCCTACAAAGAGTCAAAAACTCAAGAAGTTCAAATTGGGAGAGTTCAACATCAGCAGGTTTTATATAAAATTATAAAGGCCTCGAAGGATCACCAACACTTACTACCCAAAGGATAGCAAGCTACTTGTCTGTTTCTAAAAGTAATAAAAGTTGCTAGGAAAGCAACTAAGAAGAGTCAAACATCTAAATAAAGAGATCAAAAGGCCAAAAAATCGGGCCATCTACACAAAAGTTATAAAAAGTTCCCACAAAACGCCCACAAGCCGGGCCAACTACAAATCAACAGGCATCAGAAGTTTTCTCGGCACCATCAGGAGCTTTCTTCGCGGCATCAAGACCAGGGGAAGGAGGGCGAGCTTGAATCGGCACCGCATCAACAGTCCCATCCTCCTGATTCAGGATCTGGCAATCCAAGTCAGGCACAGCAGGAGGAGCGGAAGAAGTCGGCGCCTTGGTGGAAGACACGAGGGGAGGAACAACTTCATCATTATCACCCTCGTCATCAGGGACAATTTTGCCATCTCGGACAACATTATCCAAACTGAAAAGGGTGAGATCTGCCTCAGGAGCAATGATCCGGACTTGTTCTTTCAAGTTCTCGTAGGCAGCAGTTACGCTACTGACAAGATGACCCTGGAGGTCGGCATAATCCTCCCGGGCGTTGTCCAGCTCTTCCCTCAAGCGCCTACCCTCCCTATAGGATGTCACATAGCTTTCCTTGTGCATCATGGCTGCATCTTCAGCCAACCTCAAGGAAGCAGCCAGCGACTCAGAGCTCGCCTTCTCATTCTCGAGGTCCTTCTCCAATTTGGCCACCTTCACCTTGAGCTCCTCCTTCAACCCCTTCATCCGGTCGAACTCTCGTTTTGCCTCCTCCATAAATGCCTTAGTAGCATGAAGAGGAAGGTTATGGGCAGTTCGATGAATCGCAGCCGCCATATAGGCCATCCTCACATGATTCTGAGCCATAAACTCCAAATGATGAAGAATGGACACATCATCCATGGGAATGGTACCATATGGCCCAATCTGTTGATCTATAAATTCAATAGCGGTTGAAGTTAGGAGCATTGAGATCAAAGGGCTCGGAAGTCTTTTGCTTTTTACTTGGAGGAACAATGGGTGGAACAGCAGAAGAAGAAGGGGGATCCACCAAACGGACCCGAGGTATCGGGATCGTCTTCTTCACCCCAGGAGAGCTCGGCACGGCCGACTTCTCACGAGGCTGAGAAGACCCCTCCCCAGCAGCCTGGCCGTAACATTCCTGGCAGCAGTTGCCTTCTGTGCCCTTTTAAAAGCCTTCATAGACTCATTGTTCTTCATTGCCTTTGCAAATAAAATAGAAGTCAAGTTACAAATCAAACAAGTCGAAAATACAGCTACAAACATCATAAGACAAACAGCAAAGGAAACACAAGATACCCAGTTCAGATTGAAGAAGAGAAGGGTTGGTTAGAAATTTCTTTGTGTCAAGATGGGGAGGCTGACCCCAACGCTCCTCTAAAACAGTCACAAAGGCTCGCTCAGCCTCATCCAACATGTCCCAAGAGTACCTAGAGACCCTAACATCCTTCTGCCACTCTAGGGGAAAGGCGGGCTCATCATTTTCATCCAAGAAAAAGGGCCAAGATCCTTCAACAGCTCGGACCTTGAAGAAATAGTTTTTAAAATCCTGAAACGATTCGTCAAACATGGAAAAAACTTTCTTTCCTTGGGTAGAACGGAAGGAGACCCAAGCTGACTTCTTTTTCACCACACCAGGCTTAGTCAAGACAAACAAATAGAAAAAGAGAGATTGGGAAGCAGGAATACCAAAACTATTACACAACAATTGGAAGATTTTAATAAAACCCCAGGAGTTGGGGTGAAGTTGAGAAGGGGCAACATTACAAGACCATAACAGGTCGATTTCAAATGGAGTAAAGGGAAGAGTAACTCCGAGTTGACCAAAGAAAAAATCGTAAGCATAAAAGAAAGGGCGATCGTCAACAACTCGAGTCGAGAAACAGACTCTCTCGTCAGAGGAAGGAGGAACAAGCTCATAATTCTTCTTGTCACCAGAATTACTACAGACGCTGTGAAACTGCCTAAGCTGAGAACAAAACTCAGAATCAACCAGCGAGACACACATGAGGACCATGGAATCCACCCAATCGGCCATACCCGCAGGGACCTGAGATGGCGTCGCTACGACGTTATTTCGGGAAGACATGAGGTCAACTAAAGATCCTACAAAAGAAAAGAAGAGCGGATTACTCAAAAAACATCTCGGGCACGGGTCAAAACATCTCGATGGGCAGATAAACAAAAGGAAAACCCCAAGACTAAAGCCAAAAAGTCCTGGGGCATCCTTTGGAGGCAATAACAAAGCAAGATTTCTAGGAAAAACCTACACCCCAGTATCTCTCAAAACAAGGAAAGAAGACCTAAAGCAGCAAGCATTTCGTCCATCAAAGTTAAGAAATGCAAAGTCATCAAAGCAACTACCTTTCTACAGTCTACCAGCGAAAGCACTGTTAACGTCATCAATACCAAACAGAAAACCATCAAAAGCAGAGAAACAGCAAAGACGCAAACTTTTTCGAAATCAAGCAAAAAATCATCAGTAGAGAACAAGCACCAACATCGAACACTCCCAAAATCGTCAAAGGAGCAACCTTTTTCAGAGTCAAACAGAGGCATCATTCCAAAGCTTCAAATACAAAAGCATTCACAAAACATGCAAAGTTCTTAAAGTATCAAGAAACAGAGGGAGAAACTACAAGACACACAATGACCAGCAAAAAGACAGAAAAACCCAAACTTTCTCAAAATAAACACAAAAAATGGCATAGAGAAAGATAGAAAGAAAAATCGAACCTGGAGAAATAGAAGAAAGACTGTAAAAGAAAGCCGAAGAGCAGAAGCAAAACCACCCCCCTCGAAGCAGAAATTACAAAGATAGAAGGAGAAATCTGGAAATCGCCCCTTTCCCACAGAAAGCAGTAACAGAACAGGCGTTGCAGGAGAAATTGCGAAAGAAACAGAAAATGAGATAGTAAAGGGAGAAGTTACGAAGAGGAGCGAAGAAGAGAAACCGTTTTTTATTAAGAATTTCAAAATAAAAAGAGAGAATGAGGGCAATTAATAACCAATTAATGAAGGCATTAAACCCTCTCACGTTCCCAAGAACAAAGCGCTGGTATAAAAGCGCGCGTTTTTTAGAGGAAAACGTTCTACATTCAAAAGCTCTACGTAGAAAGGAATCGACAAAAGTGCTCGAGTTCAGCTTCGCTGTAAAGAAGTTCGAAGTCAAGAAACTCGACTTCAAAGCAGAAGACCGAGCTCAAGCAGGGGCACTGTTCATACCCAGGGTCGAGCTATCCGACCTGGGATGATCGACGACAAAGCGACCGACCTCTTCAGGTCAAGCGAATCGACTTCTTCTTAAAGAACTCGGCCAAGTTAACAGGAAAGCCCATAAAAGGGCCCAAGTAGAGGAACACGACCCAAGTCCAAAGGCCGTCCAAGTCTGTAAGAGATAAGGGCGGTTCCCTTGAAGGTAAGCTGACCTCAACTCAAAGATAAAGATAAGATAAGATAACTAACTTATCTTATCTAGAAAGGTCACTCTACAACTACTATAAATACACTGGAGCACCCAGGTATAACTCATACTTTGATTCTACATAAAACCTGTTTAATACCCATGCTAACTTAAGCATCGGAGTCTCTTGCAGGTACCCCCCACCCTTCGGTGATAAAGGATCAGCAGCACAACCAGTCCAACAAGTCGGACGCATCGGCTCCGGTCACCATTCACGAACCGGACACCTCAGGTTCCAACTAGCACATAAGATCTCGACCGAGATCGACCTACAAATTCAGGTAACCCTCGGAACAGTTAGTATTCAAAAATTAAGAAGAGAAATAAAATAAAATTAGAATTTAAAATAATTAGTTAATTAAAAGGAATTTTGAAAAAGCTGTTAGTGGTTTTCGAAAATTAAAGAGAGAGAAGGGTAGTTAGGTGGTTTTAAAAAAGATATGATTGAAATAGAAACTTTTTAAAATCAAACAAAAAGTCAAGTAGTTAATTGAAAAAGATTTGAAAATCAATTTTGAAAAGATAAGAAGTTAGAAAAAGATTTTGAAATTAAGTTTTGAAAAAGATATGATTGAAGTTTATTTTGAAAAAGATTTGAAAAGGAAATTAAAAAGATTTGATTTTGAAAATTAAAGTTGATTACTTGACTAACAAGAAACTAAAAGATATGATTCTAGAATTTAAAGATTGAACCTTTCTTAATAGGCAAGTAACAACTTGAAGTTTTTTGACTCTAAACATTAATTGTTAGCATTAATTTCAAAAATATGAAATAAAAATAAGAAAAAAATTTTGAAAATCAAATTTTTAAAGTTTTCGAAAATATTAAAAAAATGAAAAAGATTTTATTTTTGAAAAAGATTTGAAAAAGATAGAATTTTTAAATTGAAATTTTGACTTGACTAACAAGAAACAACTAAAATTTAAAACTTTTAACTAACTCAACACAAAATTTCGAAATTTATTAGTAAAATAAGGGAAAGATATTATTTTTTATTTTTGAATTTTTAATGAGAAGAGAGAAAAACAATAAAATAACACAAGACATAAAAATTTAAGATCAAAACTAAAAATGCATGCAAGAACACTTTGAATGTCAAGATGAACACCAAGAACACTTTGAAGATCATGATGAACATCAAGAACATATTTTTGAAAAATTTTAAGAAAAGAAAAATATGCAAGACACCAAACTTACAAATTTTTAAACTTTAGATACTAATAATTCAAGAATGCATATGAAAAATAAGAAAAGACCCAAAACAAGAAAATTTAAAGATCAAACAAGGGAATCATCAAGAACAACTTGAAGATCAAGAAAGAACACATGCATGAGTTTTCGAAAATTTTAAGAAATTTAGAAGAATGCAATTGACACCAAACTTAAGATTTGACACTAGACTCAAACAAGAAACATAAAATTTTTTATTTTTATGGTTTTATTAATTTTTTTTTGTATTTTTCGAAAATTATTTTGGAAAAAGGGAATAAAGAGATACAAAATTTTTAATAAGAATTCTAGGAATCATGCAATGTTAGGCTAAAGCTTCGGTCCAAAAGAATTAGACATGGCCAAATGGCCAGCCAAGCTTTAGCAGAGCATTACATACAACAGCCAAATTGATGGGAACCAAAAAGGCTCTTACAAAGATAAGTGGAAACCTCGGTCCAAAAGATTAAACATGGCTTAGCAGCCAACCAAGCTTCAACATATCTTATGAAATTCTAGAATTCATTCTTAAAAATTCTGAAGAACAAATAAATTTTTTTTTGAAATTTTTCGAAAATAAAAAAAATAAAAAGCTTAAAAATAAAATAAAATTACATAATCTAAGTAACAAGATGAACCGTCAGTTGTCCAAACTTGAACAATCCCCGGCAACGGCGCCAAAAACTTGGTGCACGAAATTCTAATTCTCACTTTTCACAATTCCGGTGCAACTAACCAGCAAGTGCACTGGGTCGTCCAAGTAATAAACCTTACGTGAGTAAGGGTCGATCCCACGGAGATTGTCGGCTTGAAGCAAGCTATGGTCATCCTTGTAAATCTCAGTCAGGCGGATTCAAATGGTTATGAGGTTTTGATAATTAAAAGATAAATAAAACATAAAATAAAATAAAGTTACTTATGTAATTCACTGGTGGGAATTTCAGATAAGCGTATGGAGATGCTTTGTTGCTTTTGAACCTCTGCTTTCCTATTGTCTTCTTCCAACCATGCGTTACCTCTTTACATGGCAAGCTGTAAGATCCTCTCAGTGAAAATGGTCCTCTACGGTTTCTGCACAGCTAATCAACTGTCGAATTTCTTGTCTCGGATGAAAAATACCAGGTACAGCTACTGGTGGACGAAATTGTGATTACACTTTGATTATGTAAAATTCATTGCTCTTTCTTTCCCTGGAAATGGCGCCAAAAACATGATGCCAATACCATGGTTCACAACTTCGCACAACTAACCAGCAAGTGCACTGGGTTGTCCAAGTAATACCTTACGTGAGTAAGGGTCGAATCCCACGGAGATTGTTGGTATGAAGCAAGCTATGGTCACCTTGTAAATCTCAGTCAGGTAGATATAAAATAGTAATGGGGTATTCGAAATTAAATAATAAAAGAGGGATAGAAATACTTATGTAAATCATTGGTGAGAATTTCAGATAAGCGCATAGAGATGCTTTCGTTCCTCTGAACCTCTGCTTTCCTGCTGTCTTCATCCAATCAGTCTTACTCCTTTCCATGGCTGGCTTTATGCAAGGGCATCACCGTTGTCAGTGGCTACATCCCCTCCTCTTGTGAAAATGGTCCAAGATGCCCTGTCACGGCACGGCTAATCATCTGAGGTTCCCGATCATGCTGGAATAGGATTCACCCTCCTTTTGCGTCTGTCACTACACCCAGCACTCGCGAGTTTGAAGCTCGTCACAATCATTCAATCATTGAATCCTACTCGGAATACCACAGAAAAGGTTTAGACTTTCCGGATTCTCTTGAATGCCGCCATCATTCTAGATTACACCACGAAGATTCTGATTAAGAGATCTAAGAGATACTCATTCAATCTAATGTAGAACGGAAGTGGTTGTCAGGCACGCGTTCATAGGGAATGATGATGATTGTCACGTTCATCACATTCAGGTTGAAGTGCGAATGAATATCTTAGAAGCGAAATAAGATGAATTGAATAGAAAAACAGTAGTACTTTGCATTAATCTTTGAGGAACAGCAGAGCTCCACACCTTAATCTATGGAGTGCAGAAACTCTACCGTTGAAAATACATAAGTGAAAGGTCCAAGCATGGCCGAATGGCCAGCCCCCAAATGTGATCAATAGATCAAATATAATCCAAAGATTCAAAGATTCAAAGATTCAAAGATTCAAAGATGTCTAGTACAATAGTAAAAAGTCCTATTTATAATAAACTAGCTACTAGGGTTTACAGAAGTAAGTAATTGATGCATAAATCCACTTCTGGGGCCCACTTGATGTGTGCTTGGGCTGAGCTTGAGTGTTACACATGTAGAGGTCATTCCTAGAGTTGAACGCCAGTTTTGGTGCCAGTTTGGGCGTTGAACTCCACTTTGCAACTTGTTTCTGGCGCTGGACGCCAGAATTGGGCAGAGAGCTGGCGTTGAACGCCAGTTTGCGTCATCTAAACTTGGGCAAAGTATGAACTATTATATATTGCTGGAAAGCCCTGGATGTCTAATTTCCAACACAATTGGAAGCGCGCCATTTTGAGTTCTTTATCTCCAGAAAATCCATTTTGAGTGCATGGAGGTCAGAATCCACAGCATCAGTAGTCCTTCTTCAACCTCTGAATCTGATTTTTGCTCAAGTCCCTCAATTTCAACCAGAAAATTCCTGAAATCACAGAAAAACACACAAACTCATAGTAAAGTCCAGAAATGTGAATTTAACATAAAAACTAATGAAAACATCCCTAAAAGTAACTAGATCCTATTAAAAATATACTAAAAACAATGCCAAAAAGCGTATAAATTATCCGCTCATCACAACACCAAACTTAAATTGTTGCTTGTCCCCAAGCAATTAAAAATCAAATAGGATAAAAAGAAGAGAATATACTATAAATTCCAAACTATCAATAAAACATAGCTCCAATTAAATGAGCGGGACTTATAGCTTTTTGCCTCTTGAATAGTTTTGGCATCTCACGTTATCCATTGATATTCAGAATGATTGGCTTCTATAGGAACTCAGAGTTCAGATAGTGTTATTGATTCTCCTAGTTCAGTATGATGATTCTTGAACACAGTTATTTTATGAGTCTTGGCTGTGGCCCTAAGCACTTTGTTTTCCAGTATTACCACCGGATACATAAATGCCACAGACACATAACTGGGTGAACCTTTTCAGATTGTGACTCAGCTTTGCTAAAGTCCCCAATTAGAGTCTCCAGGGTTCTTAAGCACACTCTTTTTTTGCTTTTGGACCTTGACTTTAACCGCTCAGTCTCAAGTTTTCACTTGACACCTACACGCCACAAGCACATGGTTAGGGACAGCTTGATTTAGCCGCTTAGGCCAGGATTTTATTCCTTTAGGCCCTCCTATCCACTGATGCTCAAAGCCTTGGGATTCTTTTTATTTACCTTTGCCTTTTGGTTTTAAGGATTATTGGCTTTTTGCTCTTGCCTCTTGGTTTTAAGAGCTTTTGGCTTTTTCTACTTGCTTTTTCTTTTTCTTTCTATTTTTCTTTCGCCTTTTTTTTTCTGCAAGCTTTGTTCTTTGCTGCTTTTTCTTGCTTCAAGAATCATTTTTATGATTTTTCAGATTATCAAATAACATGTCTCCTTGTCATCATTCTTTCAAGAGCCAAGATATTTAACATTCTTAAACAACAACTTCAAAAGACATATGCATTGTTCAAGCATACATTCAGAAAACAAGAAGCAATGTCACCACATCAATATAATCAAACTAAGTTCAAGGATAAATTCAAAACTCATGTACTTCTTGTTCTTTTGAATTAAAATATTTTTCATTTAAGAGAGGTGATGGATTCATAGGACATTCATAACTTTAAGACATAGTTACTAATTACTAATGATCATGTAATGAAGACACAAACATAGATAAGCACATAACATAGAAAATGAAAAACAGAAGAAATAAGAACAAGGAATGAATCCACCTTAGTGATGGTGGCGTTTCCTTCTTGAGGAACCAATGATGTCCTTGAGCTCTTCTATGTCTCTTCCTTGTCTTTGTTGCTCCTCCTTCATTGCTTTTTGATCTTCTCTTATTTCATGAAGGATGATGGAGTGCTCTTGATGTTCCACCCTTAGTTGTCCCATATTGGAACTCAATTCTCCTAGGGAGGTGTTGATTTGCTCCCAATAGTGTTGTGGAGGAAAATGCATCTGAGGCATCTCCGGGATCTCATGGTGATGAGCTTCATACGCCTCTTGAGCTCCATGAATGGGCTATCTTGCTTGCTCCATCTTTTTCTTAGTGATGGGCTTCTCTTCCTTAATAGGAATGTCTCCTTCTATGAAAGCTCCAGCTGAGTAACATAGATGGCAAATAAGATGAGGAAAAGCTAGCCTTGCCATGGGGGATGACTTTTCGGCTATTTTGTAGAGTTCATTAGAGATGACTTCATGAACTTCTATTTCCTCTCCAATCATGATGCTGTGAATCGTGATGGCCCGATCCACAGTAACTTCAGATCGGTTGCTAGTGGGGATGATGGAGCATTGGATGAATTCTAACCATCCTCTAGCCACAGGCTTGAGGTCCAATCTTCTTAGTTGAACCGGCTTGCCTTTGGAGTCAATCTTCCATTGAGCTCCTTCCACACATATGTCCATGAGGACTTGGTCCAACCTTTGATTAAAGTTGACCCTTCTAGTGTAGGGGCGTTCATCTCCTTGCATCATAGGCAAGTTAAATGCCAACCTCACATTTTCCGGACTAAAATCCAAGTATTTCCCCCGAACCATTGTAACATAGTTCTTTGGATCCGGGTTCTTACTTTGATCATGGTTCTTGGTGATCCATGCATTGGCATAGAACTCTTGAACCATTAGGATGCCGACTTGTTGGATGGGATTTGTTAGAACTTCCCAACCTCTTCTTTAAATTTCATGTCGGATCTCCGGATACTCATTTCTTTTGAGTTTGAAAGGGGCCTCAGGGATCACCTTCTTCTTGGCCACAACATCATAGAAGTGGTCTTGATGGGCTTTGGAGATGAACCTTTCCATCTCCCATGACTCGGAGGTGGAAGCTTTTGTCTTCCCTTTTCCTTTTCTAGAGGATTCTCCGGTCTTAGGTGCCATCAATGGTAATGGAAAAACAAAAAGCTTATGCTTTTACCACACCAAACTTAGAAGTTTGCTCGCCCTCGAGCAAGAGAAGAAAGAATAAATGAAGAAGAAGAAGAAATGGAGGAGAGGGACAGGGGGTTGTGTTTCGGCCAAGAAAAGAAGAGAGGGTTGTGTTGTGTGAAAATGAGGAAGAATGGAGGGTTATATATAGGGATGGGAGGGGGGTAAAGGTTCGGCCATTTAAGGTGGGTTTGGGTGGAAAATTGATTTTGAATTTTGAAGGTAGGTGGAGTTTATGAGGTAGGTTTATGGGGAAGAGTGGATGGATGTGAGTGGTGAAGAGGTGATGGGGAAGAGAGATTGAGGTAATTGGTGAAGGGTTTTGGGTAAGAGTGTTTATGGGATTTTGTGAAAGAGGGGTGAGAAGAAGTGAGTGGAGGTAGGTGGGGATCCTGTGGGGTCCACAGATCCTGAGATGATCCTGTGGGGTCTACAGATCCTGAGGTGTTCAAGGATTTACAACCTTGCACCAAATTAGGCATGTAAAATGCCCTTGCACACAAGTCTGGGAGTTCAGCGCCAGGTTGGTGCCCATTTTGGGCGTTCAACGCCCATTTGTTGCCCATTTCTGGCGTTGAACACCAGAACCATGCTTGTTCTGGGCGTTCAGCGCCAGCTCTTCTCCAGGGTGCATTTCTGGTGTTCAAACGCCCAGATGCTGCCCATTTCTGGCGTTCAGCGCCAGAACCATGCTCTGTTCTGGCGTTGAACGCCCAAAACATGCTTCTTACTGGCGTTTAAACACCAGTAAGGTCTTCCTCCAGGGTGTGATTTTTCTTCTGCTGTTTTTGATTCTGTTTTCAATTTTTATATTTATTTTGTGACTCCACATGATCATGAACCTATAAAGACATATAACTAAGGAAAAAAATATAGTTAGATAAATAAAAACTGGGTTGCCTCCCAACAAGCGCTTCTTTAATGTCAATAGCTTGACAGTGGGCTCTCATGGAGCCTTACAGATGTTCAGAGCATTGTTGAGACTCTCCAACACCAAACTTAGAGTTTGACTGTGGGGGCTTTGTTTGACTCTGCTTTGAGAGAAGCTTTTTTTGCTTCCCCTCCATGGATGCAGAGAGAGATCCTTGAGTTGTAAACACAAGATTGTCCTTATTCAATTGAAGGATCAATTCTCCTCTGTCCACATCAATCACAGCTCTTGCTGTGGCTAGGAAAGGTCTTCCTAGGATGATGGATTCATCCTCTTCCTTTCCAGTATCTAAGACTATGAAATCAGCAGGGATGTAAAGGCCTTCAACCTTTACTAACACGTCCTCTACTTGTCCATAAGCCTGTTTTCTTGAATTATCTGCCATCTCTAATGAGATTTTAGCAGCTTGCACCCCATAGATTCCCAGTTTCTCTATTACAGAGAGAGGCATGAGGTTTATCCCTGAACCAAGATCACACAGAGCCTTAAAGATCATGCTGCCTATGGTACAAGGTATTATGAACTTTCCAGGATCCTGTCTCTTCTGAGGTAATGTCAGTTGATCCTGATCACTTAGTTCATTGGTGAACAAGGGAGGTTCATCTTCCCAAGTTTTAATACCAAATAATTTGGCATTCAGCTTCATGATTGCACCAAGAAACTTGGCAGTTTTCTCTTCAGTAACATCCTCATTCTCTTCAGAAGAGGAATACTCATCAGAGCTCATGAATGACATAAGGAGGTTCAATGGAATCTCTATGGTCTCTAGATGAGTCTCAGATTCCTTTGGTTCCTCAGAGGGAAACTCCTTATTGATCACTGGACGTCCCAGGAGGTCTTCCCCCTTGGGATTCACGTCCTCTCCTTCCCTTACAGGTTCGGCCATGGTGCTTATGTCAATGGCCTTGCACTCTCCTTTTGGATTCTCTTCTGTATTGCTTGGGAGAGTACTAGGAGGGATTTCAGTGATCCTTTTACTCAGCTGGCCCACTTGTGCTTCCAAATTTCTAATGGAAGACCTTATTTCATTCATGAAACTTACAGTGGCCTTGGATAGATCAGAAACTAAGTTTGCTAAATTAGAAGTATTTTGTTCAGAGTTCTCTGTCTGTTGCTGAGTGGATGATGGAAAAGGTTTATTATTGTTAAACCTGTTTCTTCCACCATTATTAAAGCCTTGTTGAGGCCTTTGATCCTTCCATGAGAGATTTGGATGATTTCTCTATGATGGGTTATAGGTGTTTCCATAAGGTTCACCTAAGTAATTCACCTCTGCTATTACAGGGTTTTCAGGATCATAAGCTTCTTCTGCATAAGAAGCCTCTTGAGTACTGTTGGATGCAGCTTGCATTCCATTCAAACTCTGAGAAATCATATTGACTTGCTGAGTCAATATTTTGTTCTGAGCCAATATGGCATTCAGAGTATCAACTTCAAGAACTCCCTTCTTCATAGGCGTCCCATTACTCACAGGATTCCTCTCAGAAGTGTACATGAACTGGTTATTAGCAACCATGTCAATGAGTTCTTGAGCTTCTGCAGGCGTTTTCTTTAGGTGAATGGATCCACCTGCAGAAGTATCCAATGACATCTTTGATAGCTCAGATAAACCATCATAGAAGATATCCATGATGGTCCATTCTGAAAGCATGTCAGAAGGACACTTTTTGGTCAGCTGCTTGTATCTTTCCCAAGCTTCATAGAGTGATTCACCTTCTTTTTGTCTGAAGGTTTGAACATTAGCTCTAAGCTTGCTCAGATTTTGAGGAGGAAAGAACTTGGCTAAGAAAGTCGTGACCAGCTTATCCCAAGAGTTCAGGCTGTCTTTGGGTTGAGAGTCCAACCATATTCTAGCTCTGTCTCTTACAGCAAAAGGGAAAAGCATGAGCCTGTAGACTTCAGGATCTACTCCATTAGTCTTAACAGTATCACAGATCTGCGAGAATTCAGTTAAGAACTGAAAAGGATCTTCAGATGGAAGTCCATGAAACTTGCAGTTCTGCTACATCAGAGAAACTAGCTGAGATTTCAGCTCAAAATTGTTTGCTCCAATGGTAGGAATGGAGATGCTTCTTCCATGTAATTTGGAATTAGGTGCAGTAAAGTCACCAAGCATCCTCCTTGCATTATTGTTGTTGGGTTCGGCTGCCATCTCCTTTACTTGTTCAAAATTTTCAATAAGGTTGTCTCTGGATTGTTGTAATTTAGCTTCTCTTAGTTTTCTCTTCAGAGTCCTTTCAGGTTCTGGATCAGCTTCAACAAGAATGCCTTTTTCTTTATCCCTGCTCATAAGAAAGAGAAGAGAAAAAGAAAAGAAGAGGAATCCTCTATGTCACAGTAAAGAGGTTCCTTATCGTTAGTGGAAGAAGAAAAGAAGAAAAAATTCGAACACAGATGGAAGAGAGGGTTCGAATTTGGTGAGTGATGTGAGGAAGAGATGTTAGTAGATGAATAAATAAATAGAATAAGATGAGAGAGAGAGAATTTTCGAAAATAATTTTTGAAAAAGAGTTAGTGATTTTCGAAAATAGTTTTTGAAAGAAGTTAGTAATTTTTCGAAAATTTTTTTTTAAAAATCAAAGATTAAAATAATTGGTTAATTAAAAAGAATATTTGAAAAAGAGGGAGATATTTTCGAAAATTGGAGAGAGAGAGTTAATTAGGTGGTTTTGAAAAAGATGAGAAACAAACAAAAAGTTAGTTAGTTAGTTGAAACAAATTTTGAAAATCAATTTTGAAAAGATAAGAAGATAAGAGGTTAGAAAAGACATTTTGAAAAAAAAGATAAGATAAGAAGATATTTTTGAAAAGATATGATTGAAGTTAGTTTTGAAAAAGATTTTATTTTTAAAATCACAATTAATGACTTGATTCACAAGAAATCATAAGGTATGATTTTAGAAATTAAAGTTTGAATCTTTCTTAACAAGCAAGTAACAAACTTGAAATTTTTGAATCAAAACATTAATTGATGATGTTATTTTCGAAAATATGATGTAAAATTAAGAAAAAGATTTTTGAAAATTATTTTTGAAATTTTCGAAAATAAAAAAAAATTGAAAAAAAAAATTTGATTTTTGAAAAAGATAAGATTTTTAAATTGAAAATTTGATTTGACTCATAGAAAACAACTAGATTTTTAAAAATTTTTGAAAAAGTCAAATCAAATTTTTGAATTTATGAGAGAGAAAAAGGGAAAGATATTTTTTTTATTTTTGAATTTTTATGATGAGAGAGAAAAACAAGAAAAATGATGCAATGCATGAAAATTTTAGATCAAAACTATGAATGTATGCAAGAATGCTATGAATGTCAAGATGAACACCAAGAACACTTTGAATGTCAAGATGAACATCAAGAACTTATTTTTGAAAATTTTTATATGCAAAGAAAATATGCAGGACACCAAACTTAGAAATCTTTCATGTTTAGACTCTATAAATGCAAGAATGCATATGAAAAATAAGAAAAGACACAAAACATGAAAACATCAAGATCAAACAAGAAGACTTACCAAGAACAACTTGAAGATCATGAAGAACACTATGAATGCATGAATTTTTTCGAAAAATGCAAGATGAACATACAATTGACACCAAACTTATAACATGACTCAAGACTCAAACAAGAAACAAAAAAAATATTTTTGATTTTTATGATTTTCTAATTTTTTTTGTATTTTTATTTTATATTTTTCGAAAATCAATTTGAAAAAGAAAAATAAGGATTCCAAAATTTTTAATATGAATTCCAGGAATCTTATGCTCTTCAGTCTAAAGCTCCAATCAAAGGGTCAGGCATGGCTTAATAGCCAGCCAAGCTTTAGTATGTATTGATACTTTTCATGTATAGAGCAACTAAGTGTGTGAGAATCTCTTCATTTGTGATGGTAAGTTGAAACCCCAGTCCAAAAAATTAGACATGGCTTACAGCCAGCCAGGATTTAACAAATCATCATGAAACACTAGAATTCATTCTTAAAAATTCTGAAGAAAAATATATTTTTGAAAACATTTATTTTAAAAAAATTTTCGAAAACAAAGGAGAAATTTTTGAAAGATTTTTGAAAAATTTTTGAAAACAAAACAAAAAGAAAATTACCTAATCTGAGCAACAAGATGAACCGTCAGTTATCCAAACTCGAACAATCCCCGGCAACGGCGCCAAAAACTTGGTGGACGAAATTGTGATTACACTTTGATTTTGTAAAATTCATTGCTCTTTCTTTCCCTGGCAATGGCGCCAAAAACATGATGCTAATACCATGGTTCACAACTTCGCACAACTAACCAGTAAGTGCACTGGGTCGTCCAAGTAATACCTTACGTGAGTAAGGGTCGAATCCCACGGAGATTGTTGGTATGAAGCAAGCTATGGTCACCTTGTAAATCTCAGTCAGGTGGATATAAAATAGTAATGGGGTTTTCGAAATTAAATAATAAAAGAGGGATAGAAATACTTATGTAAATCATTGGTGAGAATTTCAGATAAGCGCATAGAGATGCTTTCGTTCCTCTGAACCTCTGCTTTCCTGTTGTCTTCATCCAATCAGTCTTACTCCTTTCCAAGGCTGGCTTTATGCAAGGGCATCACCGTTGTCAGTGGCTACATCCCCTCCTCTTGTGAAAATGGTCCAAGATGCCCTGTCACGGCACGGCTAATCATCTGAGGTTCCCGATCATGCTGGAATAGGATTCACCCTCCTTTTGTGTCTGTCACTACGCCCAGCACTCGCGAGTTTGAAGCTCATCATAGTCATTCAATCATTGAATCCTACTCGGAATACCACAGACAAGCTTTAGACTTTCCGGATTCTCTTGAATGCCGCCATCATTCTAGCTTACACCACGAAGATTCTGATTAAGAGATCTAAGAGATACTCATTCAATCTAATGTAGAACGGAAGTGGTTGTCAGGCACGCGTTCATAGGGAATGATGATGATTGTCACGTTCATCACATTCAGGTTGAAGTGCGAATGAATATCTTAGAAGCGAAATAAGATGAATTGAATGGAAAAACAGTAGTACTTTGCATTAATCTTTGAGGAACAACAGAGCTCCACACCTTAATCTATGGAGTGCAGAAACTCTACCGTTGAAAATACATAAGTGAAAGGTCCAGGCATGGCCGAATGGCCAGCCCCCAAACGTGATCAATAGATCAAAATATAATCCAAAGATTCAAAGATTCAAAGATTCAAAGATGTCTAGTACAATAGTAAAAAGTCCTATTTATAATAAACTAGCTACTAGGGTTTACAGAAGTAAGTAATTGATGTATAAATCCACTTCCGGGGCCCACTTGGTGTGTGCTTGGGCTGATCTTGAGTGTTACATGTGTAGAGGTCATTCCTGGAGCTGAACGCCAGTTTTGGTGCCAGTTTGGGCGTTGAACTCCACTTTGCAACTTGTTTCTGGCGCTGGACGCCAGAATTGGGCAGAGAGCTGGCGTTGAACGCCAGTTTGCGTCATCTAAACTTGGGAAAAGTATAAACTATTATATATTTCTGGAAAGCCCTAGATGTCTACTTTCCAACGCAATTGGAAGCGTGCCATTTTGAGTTCTGTAGCTCCAGAAAATCCATTTTGAGTGTAGGGAGGTCAGAATCCAACAGCATCAGCAGTCCTTCTTCAACCTCTGAATCTGATTTTTGCTCAAGTCCCTCAATTTCAGGCAGAAAATTCCTGAAATCACAAAAAAATACACAAACTCATAGTAAACTCCAGAAATGTGAATTTAACATAAAAACTAATGAAAACATCCCTAAAAGTAACTAGATCCTACTAAAAATATACTAAAAACAATGCCAAAAAGCGTATAAATTATCCGCTCATCAGCTATCGCATGTCTAATCATCTGTCGGTTCCTGCTAGCGTCAGAATAGGATCCATTGATCCTTTTACACACTGTCACTTGTGGCCAACATTCGCAGGTTTGAAGTTCTTTACAGTCATCCCTTCCCGGATCCCAAGAATGCTGCCAATGGTTCTAGCCTATACCACGAAGATACTAATCTCACGGACTCGGTCCGTGTATTAGATATCCAAGAGAATATACTCCGCCTGTCGTCCAATGACTATGTTGAACATCATGTAGACCGCTTGTGGTTGTCAGGCATGCGGATCTTGGCTAAGCGAGTAACGAAGATTGGGTGATTGTCACGGGTCACCCCTTCATTCTGACTTAACTGAATTAAGTACAAGAGTTTATCTTGGAGAAGAAGTAGGCGTGAATTGAAGGAAAAACAGTAGTAATTGCATTAATTCATGAAGAACAGCAGAGCTCCACGCCTTAATCTATGAGGTGTAGAAACTCCACCGTAGAAAATACATAAGTGAAAGAAGGTCTAGGTATGGCCGTGAGGCCAGCCTCCAAACGTGTACAATTGTCTCAGATGGTTCGAAGAAGACTACAAAATAAACCTCTAAAAGTAGTTTTTATACTAAACTAGTAACTAGGGTTTACAGAAAATGAGTAACTAAGTGCAGATAATGCAGAAATCCACTTCCGGGGCCCACTTGATGTGTGCTTGGGCTGAGCATTGAAGTTTTTTCGTGCTTAGGCTGTTCCTGGAGTTAAACGCTAGGTTTGGTGCCAGTTTGGGTGTTTAACTCCAATTCTGGTGCCAGTTTGAGCGTTTTACGCCTGAAATTTTAGGCTGACTTTGAACGCCAGTTTGGGCCATCAAATCTCAGGAAAAGTATAAACTATTATATATTGCTGGAAAGCCCAGGATGTCTACTTTCCAACGGAATTGAGAGCGCGCTAATTGGATTTTTGTAACTCCAGAAAATCCACTTCGAGTGTAGGAGGGTCAAAATCCAACAGCATCTGCAGTCCTTTTTCAGCCTCTGAATCAGATTTTAGCTACAACTTTAGCTACAGAGGTCCAAATGACGCGGTTTCAGTTGCGTTGGAAAGCTAACGTCTGGGGCTTCGATTTAATATATAACATGTTATAGTTCCCCTGACGCTAGGCGATGCGATCACGTGATCCATGCGGCCGCGTCGCAAGTGACGAAAACCAGCGCATTTGAATTCGCAACCAGCGAATTCTGGGCTATTTTTGACCCAGTTCTCGGCCCAAAAAACACAGATTAGAGGCTATAAAGTGGAGGAACGCATCCATTCATAGGGAGGCTCTCACAATTCACTTTTCATGTTTTAGATGTAGTTTTAGAGAGAGAAGTTCTCTCCTCTCTCTTAGGATTAGGATTTAGGATTTCTCTTAGTTTTAGGAGTGACTCTCAATCCCAGGTTCAACATTCTTTTTACTTTATAATTCTCTTTTTACTTTCAGATGCTGCAATGCTTGTATTAGATATGTTGCCCAATTGGCTTATGAACTTTTCATGTTAAGATCCGCATATTTTATTTAATATTATTTGAGGTATTTTCAGATTTAAGATTGCTTTGCTCTGTTTAAGATTGCTTTCAATTTAATTTAGATATTTTTCTCCCTTTTGGCTTTGGTCAAGTGATTGGTAATACTTGAGTTATCAAACTCAGCAAGTGATTGAAATTGGCAGATTCTGCTTGAACTAAACTTTCTCTAACACTAGTCTCTCCACAGGAGTTAACTAGGACTTGAGAATCAAGCTAATCAGTCCACTTGATTTACCTTCATAGTTAGAGGTTAACAAAGTGGGATTAAAACCCAATTCTCTTCACACCTGATAAGGATAACTAGGACAGGATTTCCGGTTCTCATACCTTGCCAAGAGATTTTATTATTATTATTTTATGTTACTTGCCATTCAACATACTGCTCCCTTAATTTCTAAAAACCCTACCATTACTTTCTCAAACCCCCAAATTTACAATCTCCATAACCAATAATAAGAACATACCTCCCTGCAATTCCTTGAGAAGACGACCCGAGGTTTAAATACTCGGTTATCAATTTTAAAGGGGTTTGTTACTTGTGACAACCAAACGTTTGTACGAAGGGATTTTTGTCGGTTTAGAGACTATATCTACAACGCGACTGTTTTTATGACATTCTTTACTGGCAAAAATCCTAACGTCAAAATGGCGCCGTTGCCGGGGAATTGCAAACGTGTGCCTTATTATTGGTTATTGTAAATATTTTTTTTTATTTTTTCTTGTTTATTTGTTTTTATTTTTGTTTTTATTTTTGCTTTTTCATAAATTAAGAGGTTATTGGTTTTTATTACAAAATTTTTCAAAAATTTGTTCTTAGTGTTCATCTTGATCTTCGAGTTGTTCTTCGCATTCATCTTGACCTTCAAGCTTTTCTTAGTTGTTTTCTTCGTTTTGATCTAAAAATTTAAAATTTGGTGTCATTTTATTGTTTTTCTCTTTAAAAATATTTTTTTTATTAATTTTTTTCGAAAAAAAAAATTTCAGATTTTTATTTTAAAATTTTTATCTTATCTTATCTTGTTTCAAAAATCAAATTTCAAATTTCAAAAATTTGATTTTCAAATTCAAAATTTAAATAACCTTTTAATTTAAATTTATTTTTTATTTTTTATTTTTTATTTTTTATTTTTATTTACTACTATGAACTCTCACCCCTTTGGCTATGAGTCTGGTTACAATAATGTTGCAGGAAGAAGAAATTACAATAAGAACAGGCATCAAGGTTGGAACAATCAAAGATGGGAGGAGTCACAAGGATTTGATCAACCCTCATGGCAACAACCACCTCCAATGGACTATCAACAACCACCACCATATGCCTATGAACCCTTTCCTCAACATAACTTTGGACCACCACACTCACGAGCCCCTTTCCGCCATTCACCTCCATATGACCCTAACCCTCAACCACCATACCAACCACCTTATGAGCCATATGAACCATATATAGAACCACCCCAATTCCAGCCCAATTACTCACAAGAACCGCCACTTCAATATTCACCATCTCCATATCCATCAATCCAAGAGCATTATGATCCTATTTATGAAAACCGAGTGCATCAAGAGGCAAAGGATCGTCTCAAGGAAACAATGGATCAATTTCAGGCAACCACTCAACAACTGGGGCAAGTATTAATTCAATGGGCTTCTAGACACTTAAATACACAAGGATTAGCCACAGCCCCATGTGGACAGTCTAGTGAAGAGCATAGCATGAAGGAAATACAAGAAACCCCAGTGGACAAGACAGAGAATGAATTCGCACTAGAACAAGTAGAAGACGCTTTCATTGTTCAAGAAGAAGAAAAAGTGGTTGAAGACTTAGGAGATGCAGAACCTCCATGGGAAGGACAAGACATAGAGCCTCCTTCCAAGACAGTTGAAATTGATGCTGAAGAGGGTGTACAACCTCCAAAGCATATCATAGTTGAAGACTTGGAAGAGGTTGATCAAGAGATGGAGATTCAAGAAGAAGAAGCACAACCTCCCATGCCCTTGGAAAGCAATGAAGAGGAGATTGAATTGAAAGAGAGCTACCAAGACGAAGAGGTTGAAATTGAAGAAGCTTGCAAAGAGGTGGTAATTATCAGAGAAGAGCACAAGGGAGTGGAACTTGCAATTTCATTAAAAATGCCTCCCCCTAAGTTGCCATCATCCTTCACAACATTCAAGTGGTAAAATTCATATCCCATAGCTTTCTAATCCCACTTGAATATGGGCTACTGGAGACGGATGGTCAACTTAGAGCTCTTTGTGATATTAAGAGTAAGAGGAAGATGGCCAGTGATAAGAATTGTCAAGCAAGGTTCATCATGGTTGGGAGCTTTAAGTTTAAACGCAAAGATTGGTATAAAGCTCAACTGAATGGGTCTAGGAAGCTGTTTGGTTGCTGTAGTGAGAATTCATATCACCTTTCACCCGGCTGGAAAAGTGCAGATCGAGACAAGAACGGGTGTAAAAGTAAAGTTTGGGATCCTGGAATCTGTTCTGACATTTGTCACCCCGGGAGCCTAAGAATCTGTTTGAAGCTTCTTAAGGGCTTTACATGCTTAGTTTGGGACCCCGGAGGCTACTGAAAATACAAACATTGGTGGGGATTCCTGGATCAGTACAAGCACAAGCCACCATAGCAGGAATCTCATCAAATGTCCAACTTAAGGACTATAACTAAAAGTGCTAGGTGGGAGACAACCCACCATGGTATGATCGTTCCCTTTTCATTACTTAGTTTTATTTATTTTTGAATTTTATTTTATTTTGTTATATTGAACCTGGAGTTTTGCATCACATTCATATTAACACTGCATTCTGCATTTTTCAGATTATTAAAAAAAAAAAAGCGAGCACGCGACGCGATCGCATCAGCGACGCGTCCGCGTCGCAAGGAGATGGGAGACAATATTAATGTGAACAGAGAGTTACGCAGGAGCAGCACTGGAGGCGTGCCAATGGCACAAATCACCCCACGTGACCGCGTCGCTGACGCGACCACGTCATATGGGAATAATAGCCTCCCACGCGACCGCGTCACCCACGCGGCTGGGTGACCTGAAATCGGTGTAAAAAGGGTGCATGGCCGAAAGTTGTGCTGGAGTTGGGCTGGACTCGTGCTGGAAGCCCAAGCCTCACCACGCGAACGCGTACCCCACACGTCCGCGTCATATCCCCATGATGGCCACTCACGCGACCGCGTCGACCACGCGACCACGTCACCCTGGATTTTGGCAAAAAAAGTTTTGAACAGAGAGTTGTGCGACCGCGAGGCTGCACTCGCGCCACTAGCACAAATCGAGTCACGCGATCGCGTGCCCCACGCGTCCGCGTCGCCAGCCTTATCGCGCACCACGCGACCGCGTCACAAGCGGCGCACAGAATATCCAGATCAGCCAATTTTCTTATCTTTTCTTCCCTAATCCTTATTTTTCTTCTCTTTTCTTATTTCTTTCTTCTTCCTTTCTTATTTTCTTTCACTTCTATTTTATTTCATTTATTTGCATACTTTCATTCATTGCATTATTTTCATTGGTGTTAGAATTTTATTTGAGTCATTATTCCTCATTATATGTTTGACAATTATTATTATTTTCTTTAAAGGATTGCTTGCGTGTTCACTATAATACTTTCTATACCTTCTTCACCATGCATGCTATGTGTTTGTGAAAAAACTCATATGGCATTATGCACTTCTCTATGTTATTCTACTATTCAATGCTTGCTTTTCATAAACTCCCTTTACTATTTTAATTGAATATAATTGTCAATACAAACATGGTAATTTATTACAAGTAATGCTTGGTCTATGCTACTCATGCCCTTTTCCGGCATGCCAATAAACACCCTGCATCCACTTATCTTTCGATGCACTGGCTATTTTTCATTGCTGGCTTTTCACATGTACTCGAGAGCATGTGTTAATGTCAATTACATCCTAATGTGCATCCATCACCACTCTTCCATTCTCTTCCTTGCTATATATCTATTTGAATTTAATTTACTTTCTCTTCCCTTTTTCAGGATGGCCACCAAGAAAGAAAAAGAGAAAGCCATTCCCAAATCAACAGCAAGGAAAGGAACAAAAAGAGCCCCAGCTGAGAAACCACAACCCCCATCCACTTGCACATCTTAGCATGCACCGAGGACGGTGCAATCTTTAAGTGTGGGGAGGTCGATACCGATCTCCATGGGTTAGTACTTTCTTGTCTCAACACCAATGTTTAAATTTTTCTTTGTAGTTAGTTGTTGCATTTGCATGTTTGATTGCATGATTATTTGAATTTTTGCATATTTTACCACTTGGTTGAAGTAATACTTTCGTTTTCAAGAAAATTTTTAGAAAATTTCACTAATTTGAATAAAATTTAATGTTACACTTGTTTGAAGAGATATTATTTTGGAACATGGTTTAGATCTCGAACACACAAAACCTGTGAGATTTTGAGCCTATTTGAATTGGTTGTATTTTTCAACCAATATTTTATTTTTGATGTGTGTATTTTTCTCTCTAAAATTATGATCTTTGTCTTGCTTAATTCTATATTTCCATTATTTGATGTATGCATACACTTACATGATTGAGGCCTTTGTTTCACTGAGCTTACATACCCATATGGCCTTACCCTTTCATTATCCTTTGCAAACCAATTTGAGCTTATTTTACCCCTTTTGTTCTTTACTTTAGCACATCATTAACTCTAAGCGAAAAACAATAATGTCCTTAATTTGAATCCTTGGTTAGCTTAAACTAGTGAGATGCTTATGATTTAAGTATGGAAAAACTGAATTTGGAAACAATTGGTTTGAAAATTGAGTATGTTAGAATTTTCTGAAAATGTGAAAGAATGTTGAGAATATGTTCATGCATTCAATACTTTAATCATATGCATTGAAAAAAAAAACAAAAAAGAAAAAAAAAATATATATATATATATATATAAAGAGAAAAAGAAAAGAAAAAAGTGCAAATAAGAGAAATGGGACAAAATGCCCCAAAGTAAATGTTGAAAACAATGCATATGAATTGTACTTGAAATTAGAATGCATGAATATGTGAAAAACATGGTTGGTGGATAGTTAGATTTTGTACTGTGATTACATGGATTGTTTAGGTTAGGTGGAAAGTTTAAGTTAATTAAGGATTCAGATTTTTAGTCCACTTGGCCAAATACAATCCTACCTTGACCCTAGCCCCATTACAACCCTTAAAAGACCTCTTGATATGTGTATCTGTGCATTAAATTTATGTTGATTGTTAGATGAAGAGCAAGCCTTAGAAAGCAAGGTTAGTAGAGAATTGAGAGAATCGAACCTAAAAATACTTGAGTGATTAGAGTGTATACACTACCAGTGACGGTTCGATGCTCAATCCCTTGTTCCCTGCTTTCATGGGCTATTTTCTTCTTGCAAGTCTATTTGTACTTCATTCTTATGATTTGAATTAGTGAAATCCAGTTCATATTTCCTCTTGAAAGATTTGTTTACTTTTAACTAAGTAGGTAGAATCATTTTGCATGTAGTTGCATTCATAGGATTGCATTTCATACATTCTACCATTCATTTTCATCCTTATAGCTTCTCTTGAGCTTAGCATGAGGACATGCTAGTGTTTAAGTGTGGGGAGGTTGATAAACCACTATTTCATGGTTTATCTTGTGCTCAATTGAGTGGTTTTTATCTACTCTTTACCCACTTATTCATAATATTTGCATGGTTTTATATTTCCTTCCTGATTTTGTGCTATGATTGAAAACATGCTTCTTTGATCTTATATTTGCTTATTATTAATCCTCTCTTATTACCATTAGATGCTTTGATATGTGTGTTAAGTGTTTTCAGATATTATAAGGCAGGAATGGCTTGGAGGATGGGAAGAAAGCATGCAAAAGTGGAAGGAATACAAGAAGTTGGAGAAATTGCTAAGCTGTCCAGCCTGACCTCTTCGCACTCAAACGGCTATAACTTTTGCTACAGAGGTCTAATTGACGCATTTCCAGTTGTGTTGGAAAGCTAACGTCCGGGGCTTCGATTTGATATATAATATGTTATAGTTTCCCTGACGCTAGGCGACGCGACCGCGTGATCCATGCGGCCACGTCGCGGTAACGGAAATCCAGCGTGGCAAAATTCGAAACCAGCGAATTCTGGACTGTTTCTGACCCAGTTTGCGGCCCAGAAAATATATATTAGAGGCTATAAAGTGGGGGACTGCATCTATTCATAGGAGGCTCTCACATATTTACAATTTTAGGAGTAGATGTAGTTTTTAGAGAGAGAGGTTCTCTCCTCTCTCTTAGGATTAGGATTTAGGATTTCTCTTAGTTTTAGGAGTGACTCTCAATCCCAGGTTCTTTATTTTTATTTATTTTTCCAATTTAATTTATGAATTCCCATGTTATGATTTGAACATTTTATTTAATATAATTCGAAGTATTTCAGATTTATGATTGCTCTCTTTAATTTGTTAATGCTCTGTGTTTATCCAAGTTATTTTCATTCAAGTAGATTCTCTTCCCTTTTGGTTTTGGTTAGGTAATTGGTAACACTTGAGTTGTCAAACTCAGGAGTGGTTGAAATTCGCTGATTTTGCTTTAGCTAGGATTGCTCTAACACTAGTCTCTCCACAGGAGTTGACTAGGACTTGAGAATCAAGCTAATTAGTCCACTTGACTTAACTAAGTGGGATTAAAATCCAATTCTCATCACATCTGATAAGGATAACAAGGACAGGATTTCCGGTTCTCATACCTTGCCAAGAGATTTTATTATTATTATTTTATGTTACTTGCCATTCAACATACTGCTCCCTTAATTTCTAAAAACCCTACCATTACTTTCTCAAACCCCCAAATTTACAATCTCCATAACCAATAATAAGAACATACCTCCCTGCAATTCCTTGAGAAGACGACCCGAGGTTTAAATACTCGGTTATCAATTTAAAAAGGGGTTTGTTACTTGTGACAACCAAAACGTTTGTACGAAGAGATTTTTGTCGGTTTAGAGACTATATCTACAACGCGACTGTTTTTATGACATTCTTTACTGGCAAAAATCCTAACGTCAAAATGGCGCCGTTGCCGGGAAATTGCAAACGTGTGCCTTATTATTGGTTATTGTAAATATTTTTTTTATTTTTGCTTGTTTATTTGTTTTTATTTTTGTTTGTATTTTTGCTTTTCCATAAATTAAGAGGTTATTTATTTTTATTTAGTTATTAAAAAAAAATTTTCAAAAATTTGTTGTTAGTGTTCATCTTGATCTTCAAGTTGTTCTTCACGTTCATCTTAACCTTCAAGCTGTTCTTAGTTGTTTTCTTCATTTTGATCTAAAAATTTGAAATTTGGTGTCATTTTATTGTTTTAAAATATTTTTTAATTAATTTTTTTTCGAGAAAAAAATTTTCAGATTTTTTTTTAATTTTTATCTTATCTTATCTTATTTCAAAAATCAAATTTCAAAATTCAAATTTAAAAAAATTTTCAAAATTCAAATTTAAAAATTTTCAGATTTCAAATTTTCAAAAATTCAAATTTCAAAAATTTAATTTTTCAAAATTTCAAAATTTCAAATTTCAAAATTTAATTTTCAAATTCAAAATTTAAATAACCTTTTAATTTAAATTTATTTTTATTTTTGTTTTTAATTTTTATTTGCTACTATAAACTCTCACCCCTTTGGCTGAGTCTGGTTACAATTATGTTGCAAGAAGAAGAAATTACAATGAGAACAGGCATCAAGGTTAGAACAATCAAAGATGGGAGGAGCCACAAGGACTTGATCAATCCTCATGGCAACAACCACCTCCAATGGACTATCAACAACCACCACCATATGCCTATGATCCCTTTCCTCAACATAACTTTGGACCACCAAACTCACAAGCCCCTTTCCGCCATTCACCTCCATATGACCCTAACCCTCAACCACCATACCAACCACCTTATGAATCAAATGAACCATACATAGATCCACCCCAAACCTCCATGGAGAAAGCACTTGCCAATCTAAACTCTACTATACAAGTTCTCGTCGCCCAAATCAGACCACCAAATACCTTCAACAATCAACCCTCAAGCTCTAGTGTACTTCCTTGTCAACCACAGAATAATCTCTCCATCCCATCACCACCATCCATGGAAGAGCACCCACATCCATCAATCCAAGAGCAAGATGATCTCAATTATGCTATTGATATGGAACAGGAAAGAAGGAATCATCTTCGCGAATCCATACTTCATAAAGAGCTAGAGGAGGCCCTAAAGGTGAAGGTAGTAAATACCCTTGAAGATGAAAGAACAATTGAAAGGAGTTGTCATGGAAAGCAAATCATCAAGGATGAGTACGATTTTATATTAAAACTGCTGGACAAAGCAGTAATTATTAAAAAGGAAGAAGTGGTTGCAGACTTAAGAGATGCTATACCTCCATTGGAAAGTCCAGTCACAGAGCCTCCTTCCATGGTGTTTGATGTTGATGTTGAGAAGAGCGTACAACCTCCAAGGCAGATCATGGTTGAAGATTTTGTAGAGGTTGATCAAGAGGTAGAAGATGTCAAGGAAGAGCACAAGGGAGTGGAGCTTGAAATTACCTTGCCAAAGTTGTTGGAAACCCCTCCCCCTAAGTTACCATCATCCTTCACAACATTCAAGTGGGTAAAATTCATATCCCTTAGCTTTCTAATCCCACTTGAATATGGGCTACTGGAGACGGATGGTCAACTTAGAGCTCTTTGTGGCATTAAGAGTAAGAGGAAGATAGCCAGTGATAAGAATTGTCAAGCAAGGTTCAACATGGTTGTGTGCTCAAAGTTTAAATACAAAGGTTGGTGTAAAGCTCAACTGAACGGGTCTAGGACGCTGTTTGGTAGCTGCAGTGAGAATTCAAATCACTTATCACCCAGTTGAAAAAATACAGATCCCGACATGGATGGTGTAAAAGTAAAGTTTGGGATCCTGGAATCTGTTCTGACATCCAACACCCCGGGAGCCTAAGAATCTTTTTGAAGCTGCTCAAGGATTTTACATGCCTAGTTTGGGACCCCGGAGGTTACTGGAATCACAAACACTGGTGGAGATTCCTGGATGAGTTCAAGCATAAGCCACCATAACAGGAAGCTCATCAAATGTCCAACTTAAGGACTTTAACTAAAAGTGCTAGGTGGGAGACAACCCACCATGGTATGATCGTTTATTTTTAATTTTTATTTAGTTTTATTTATTTTTAAATTTTATTTTATTTTGTTATATTGAACCTGGAGTTTTGCATCACATTCATATTAACACTACATTCTGCATTTTTCAGATTACAAAAAAAAAAAGCGAGCACGCGACGCGACCGCATCAGCGACGAGTCCGCGTCGCAAGGGGAGTGAAGAAAAAAAAATAAATGAACAGAGAGTTTCGCAGGAGCAGCGCTGGAGGCATGCCATTGGCACAAATCGACCCACGCGACCGCGTCCCCCACGCGGCCGCGTGACCTGAAAATTGACGTCAACCAGGTGCATGGCCGAAAGTTGAGCTGGAGTTGGGCTGGACTCGTGCTGGTAGCCCAAGCCTCACCACGCGAACGCGTGCCTCACGCGTCCGCGTCATATCCCCATGATGGCCACTCACGCGATCGCATGCCCCACGCGATCGCGTCACCCAGAATTTTGGCAAAAAGAGTTTCGAACAGAGAGTTGTGCGACCGCGAGGCTGCACTCGCGCCACTAGCACAAATCAGGCCACGCGATCGCGTGACCCACGCGTCCGCGTCACCTGACCTTCTTGCGCACCACGCGACCGCGTCACTCACGCGTCCGCGTCACAAAGCAGCGCACAGATTATCCAGATCAGCCAAATTTCTTATCTTTTCTTCTCTAATCCTTATTTTTCTTATCTTTTCTTATTTCTTTCTTCTTCCTTTCTTATCTTCTTTCACTTCTCATCTCTCTTATTTTTCTTTTTATTTTATTTTAGTTTATTTACATACTTTCATTCATTGCATTATTTTCATTGGTGTTAGAAATTTATTTGGGTCATTATTTCTATATTTTACTTTTGGATTATTAGAGGAATTATTTGACAATTATATATATTTATTTTTAAAGGGTTGCTTGCATGTTCAATTTATTATTTTCATTAGATTATTTACCATGCATGCTATGTGTTTGTGAAAATGCCCGTATGGCATTGTGCACTGCTTTTCAGTATCTTTTATCCTACTACTCTGAATGCTTGCTTTTCATAAACTCCCTTTATTATTGTATTAATTGAAATTAATTGTCAATACAAACGTGATGGTTTGTTACAAAGTATTGCTTGGTCTATGCTACTCATGCCCTTTGCTGGCATGCCAATAAACACCTTGCATTCACTTGTCCTTATATGCACTAGCTATTTTCCATTGATGGCTTTTCACATGTACTCGCGAGCATGTGATAATGTCAGTTATATCTTAATGTGCATCCATCACCACCTTTTCCGTTGTCTTCCTTGCTATATATATCTCTTTGAATTTAATTTACTTTCTCTTCCCTTTTTCAGGATGGCCACCAAGAAAGGAAAAGAGAAAGTCATTCCCAAATCAACAGCAAGGAAAGGAACAAAAAGAGCCCCAGCTGAGGAACCACAACCCCCATCCACTTGCACATCTTAGCATGCACCGAGGACGGTGCAATCTTTAAGTGTAGGGAGGTCGATACCGATCTCCATGGGTTAGTTATTTCCTATTTCAATACCAATGTTAATTTGTTCATTGTTGCATCTGCATATTTGATTGCATGTTTATTTGATTTTGTGCATTTAGTTACTACTTGGTTAAAGTAATAAAATTCTTTTTAGGACCCTATTTTTGAAAATTTTCACTAATTTAAAAAAAATTTATGTTAAAACTTGTTTGAAGTTGTATTTGGAACATGGTTTTTAAGCCAAAGAACACACAACCTGTGAGATTTGAGCTTATTTATATGGTTACATTATTTAACCATAAATTTTTATTCTTGTGTGTTTTCTTCTCCATAACTGCAATCTTTGCTTTGTTCCATTCTATATGTCCATTATTTAGTATATTTACATGCTTGCATATGATTGAGGCCATTATTTGTTATTAGCTCACTTATCCCAAATAAGCCTACCTTTTACATCACCTCTGTTAGCCCCTTGAGTTTTTAATCCCCTCTTGTTCTATAACCACATTACTAACCTTAAGCAGAAAAATAAATTAATTATCCCAAATTGAATCTTTGGTTAGCTTAAGTTAGAGATTGTGCATTAATTAAGTGTGGGGAAATTGTGGGAACATGGGTTGATAAGGGAATGTAACATGTTTTTAATTTATTTGAATATTAGGAATTTGGGAACCTACTCATGAAAAACCAAAATAGAAAAATAATGAAGAATCCATGTGCATTGATAAGTTATGTTTGCTTTTATGATTCAAAAAAAAAAAGAAAAGAAAAAAAAGAAAAAATATATAATATAGATAAATAAATAAGGGGACAAAAATATCCCAATGTTAAATTAATGAAAAATCAATGCACATGTGATAAATTAAAAAGAAAAATTTGGTACATGAGTATGGGAATCATACAAAAGTGGGAATTATGGGTAGTTAGGTATGAATTTAAAAGTATATAGAGTATATGTATATTAGGTGAGAGCTTAGGTTAATTAAAGATTCAATTTATAAAGCTCACTTAGCCATATATATACCTTTACCCTTACCTTAGCCCCATTACAACCTTGAAAAAGACCTCATGACGTTTGCAATGGTATATTAAATATTGTTGATTGGTTAGATGAAGAACAAGGTTTAGAAAGCATGACTAGAGAAGAGTAGAGTGATTGACCCTAGACACTTGAGAGTTAGAGTGATATACACTACCAGTAAGGGTTCAGTGCTAAATTCTATGTTCCCTGCTTTCATGAGCTATCTTCTTACAAGTTTACTTGTATCTTATTTTGTATGATTTGAATTAGTGGAATCTAATTTATATTTGTCTTGGAGAATTTATTTATTTTTAACCAAGTAGGTAGAATCATTTAGCATGTAGTTGCATTCATATAGATAGGTTGTGTTTCATACATTCTTACATCCCTCTTCATCTTTATAGTTTCTCTTGAGTTTAGCATGAGGACATGCTAGTGTTTAAGTGTGGGGAGGTTGATAAATCACTATTTTATGGTTTATCTTGTGCTCAATTGAGTGGTTTTTATCTACTCTTTACCCACTTATTCATACTATTTGCATGGTTTTACATTTACCTTCCTAATTATGTGCTTTGATTGAAAACATGCTTCTTTGGACTAATATTTGCTTATTATTAATCCTCTCTTATTACCATTAGATGCCTTGATATGTGTGTTAAGTGTTTCCAGATATTATAAGGCAGGAATGGCTTGGAGGATGGGAAGAAAGCATGCAAAAGTGGAAGGAATGCAAGAAGTTGGAGAAATTGCTAAGCTGTCCAGCCTGACCTCTCTGCACTCAAACGGCTATAACTTTAGCTACAGAGGTCCAAACGACGCAGTTCCAGTTGCGTTGAAAAGCTAACGTCCAGGGCTTCGATTTGATATATAATATGCTATAGTTCCCTTGACTCTAAGCGACGCGATCGCGTGATCCATGTGGCCGCGTCGCAAGTGACGAAAACTAGCGCATTTGAATTCGCAACCAGCGAATTCTGGGCTATTTTTGACCCAGTTCTCGACCCAGAAAACACATATTAGAGGCTATAAAGTGGAGGAATGCATCCATTCATAGGGAGGCTCTCACAATTCACTTTTCATGTTTTAGATGTAGTTTTAGAGAGAGAGGTTCTCTCCTCTCTCTTAGGATTAGGATTTAGGATTTCTCTTAGTTTTAGGAGTGACTCTCAATCCCAGGTTCAACATTCTTTTTACTTTATAATTCTCTTTTTACTTTCAGATGCTGCAATGCTTGTATTAGATATGTTGCCCAATTGGCTTATGAACTTTTCATGTTAAGATCCGCATATTTTATTTAATATTATTTGAGGTATTTTCAGATTTAAGATTGCTTTGCTCTGTTTAAGATTGCTTTCAATTTAATTTAGATATTTTTCTCCCTTTTGGCTTTGGTCAAGTGATTGGTAATACTTGAGTTATCAAACTCAGCAAGTGATTGAAATTGGCAGATTCTGCTTGAACTAAACTTGCTCTAACACTAGTCTCTCCACAGGAGTTAACTAGGACTTGAGAATCAAGCTAATCAGTCCACTTGATTTACCTTCATAGTTAGAGGTTAACAAAGTGGGATTAAAACCCAATTCTCTTCACACCTGATAAGGATAACTAGGATAGAAATTCCAGTTTTTATACCTTGCCAAGAGATTTTATTATTATTATTTTATTTTACTTGTCATATAACATATTCCCACCTTACTTCCAAAACCCCTAATTTACAATCTTCATAACCAATAATAAGAACATACTTCCCTGCAATTCCTTGAGAAGACGACCCGAGGTTTAATACTCGGTTATCAATTTAAAAAGGAGTTTGTTACTTGTGACAACCAAAACGTTTGTACGAAGGGATTTTTGTCGGTTTAGAGACTATATCTACAACGCGACTGTTTTTATGACATTCTTTACTGGCAAAAATCCTAACGTCAGTGTCCAACTTGAATGGAGCTGAGCTCCCAAGGTCGTGGCATATATGCAACTTGAAGAGATATTATAGCTAGAAGCGCACCTCGCTCCCTGATGTACTCTTTTTCCTGACTTCATGGTTTTTTTCTGAGAAGGGTTTTTCTGGAGAGGTTTTAACGAGGCATCAAAGTGGGACTAGGGGCAAGAGAGTTATCACCCTTAGTAGAAAAGCATTTTTTATTTTACTCTTCATTAATAAAAAACATCTTTTTTAATTCCATTGTTGTTTTTACGGTACGCATCGACTTAAGCTTGAAAAAGCGCGTAAATCTGTTGCCCGACCTATATGGTCAGCAAGATAAAGTGAGAAGGCACAAATCGGTGTAAAGAGGTTGTAAATGACGATCATATAAGCTCGGTCAACACGACTTACGACTTACAAGTCAGAAAGCATTCGAGCATTATAAAATGCATCGCAAAAATAACCTAAGTTATAAAAGCAGCCTAATAACAAAAAATTGGTTGTTTGAATTATGCAATGGAAAAACCTTTTCAAAATGAATCCTAAGACAAGGGATATTTGTTAAAAAGCATACAAAATGCTTTCACAAAAGTCTCGCAATAATAGTAAATACGAAATCCAAAAAGTTGTTAAAACCCTTTAGAATGATCAGAGTCAACAAAAGAAAGGTGCACATAAAATAAGAAATGTTGATAAAATGTCCCACAAGCCAGGCCTTAATAAAAACACTAAACAGACCAAAAAGTGGATTCTGATCGCTAGTAGTACAGGATCCAAGTTTAGTAGAGGAAGTTGGAAGAGTCACCTCGGTTGGCACGACTTTCGGCTGAGGAGAAGAACTCGGTACTGCCTCCTCGGAAGAAACGACATCTGGTGGAGGAGACTCCACCAAATGCTGCCCCGAAGTCTTCAGGTCGGATGCACTAACATCACCTTCTCGGGGAGGAGGGACAATCTTCCCATCGACCACGATCATGTCTGGGTTGAGAGGGGATAAGTCCAAGTCAGGAGTAATAACCCGAATTTGATTCTTCAAATTTTTAAACACCTCCTCTGTACCCTTAGCAACCGACTCCTCCAAGTTGGCATAATCATCTTTAAGTCGCCTTACCTCCTCCTTCAGATCCAAGTTCTCCCTATAAACTCGGACATAGTTTTCTTCGACCCTCTTCATTAACCCTTCAGCCATAGCACAAGAGGCCACGGATTCTTTCTCTTTCTCCAGAGTTTTGAGGAGATCGGATTCCAGCTTCAGTTTCTCCCCCTCAAATTCCTTTTTTGCCTCCTAAAGAGAAGCCACCTCGGCTTGTAAGGCCTTCAAAAATGCTGAGTAGCATTCAGAGGAGTCCTCCCTAACTCTTTCAGCAAGGTGGAACATACCCCAGCTGTTCGGATCCCACCCCGGATCAAGACTTAGAGGTGGTTCTTGATAGAAACATCATCCATAGCAATGAAGCTATGAGGATGGATGTGTTTCTCACAAAATCTCACCCCATCAAATCCAGTGTCATAAATGTTGGGGACACTTGATTCTGAAGTCTTTCTCTTCTTAGAACTCGGCTCTGAGAAGGGGAGAACAGGAGAAGGAGGAGGAGGAAGAGTGTTTACCGATTTACTATAAGAAGAGGTGCCTGAATCAAACTTTGTCGGGGAGGGAGTGTCCGGCTTCCCAATTTCTTGCAGCTGAGCAACTCGAGCTCGGGCGTTCCTTTTTGCATCCTGAACTTTCTGATAAGCTTTGGAACCACTTTTCATTTTTTCTGCACAAGAGCAAGAAATATCAAGTAGCAAGTCGGGACAACGAGCAATTATTTATAAATAAAAATGAAAACTGCCTAGCTCGGTACGGACAGAACTCGGTGTTCTGAGAAGGAACTTCTTAGTGTTAAGGTTTGGAGCCCGTCCCTAAGCCGCTCGAAAGAACTCGACTACAGCCTCCTCGACTTCGTCCAAGTCTATCAGATTATATTTCTCAACAGGAGATGCCTCTACCCAATACAACTGGAAGCGGAGTTCACCATTTTCATTTAAGAAGAAGGGGTGGTGACCCTCAGCAGCATGGACTTTAAAAAAGAAGTTCTTAAAATCGTAAAACGAGTCATCAAAAATGGAGAAGACTTTCCAACCTTGGATAGCTCGGAAGGAAACTCATTGTTGTTTATTCGAGAGGGAGCTAAATGGTTTTGTAACATGAAACAAGAAGAAAAAGATTTTCAAAGAAATCGGGAAAAAAAGCTCACGACTTACGAGCTGGTAAATCTTCATAAACCCCTAAGAGGTTGGGTGTAGTTGGGAAGGAGCGACTTTACAGTAAGATAAAACCTCGGTTTCAAGATCGGAAAAAGAAAAAAACACTTCAAGTCGGGTAAAGAAACAATCGTACATAAAAAGAAAATGGGGTTCCGACTCAGCAACTCGGCCAAAGCAAACTCGGTCTTCAGTGTCAGGAGCTACTATCTCATATTTTACTTCATCATCTCTAAAACTACAAATCCTATGATTCCTACAGAACTCCTCTACAAAAATGTTATCAACTACAGGAACTGCAGAAAGAACTAAAGAGTCTACCCATTTCAACAAATCCTTAGGTACCTTGGAAGACATTTTTGAAACAGTTGAACGAGACATATAGAGGAATATACCTACATTACACAAAAGAAATCATTACTACAAGTCCAAAACAGAGGAAACTTTCTTTCACAAAAAAGAATAACCAACAGGGAGCAAACTTTGAAAAAGAAAAAATGATATTGTTCTTGAAAGGCTACAACAATTTCATTTAGGGGCATTCTGACGCACACAAAAAGCCACGGCAGTAGTGCAACAGCAAAGAACACAAAACTAACCTAACCTCCAAGAAACTATCAACAAAAGCAAGTTCGCTAGCAACGATCCTACATTCAAACATAGGTTTCTAATATAAGGAAACACTACATAGTAGAAAAGAAGAACTTACCTCTGTTTTCTTTCGAAGAAGCCAAAGGAAGCTAACGGCAGGACAGAACAACGAATGATTTCCCTCAAAGAAAAGTCCCACGTCCTTTAGAGTCTTCCATAAAAAGAACAAAGCTCCAATGCAAGAAGGAAGGAGGGAAACGAAAGGGCTTGAGAAATAGGGAAGAGCGCGAAAGGAGAGAAGAGACGAAAAAGGAAGAGAGAGAAAAGGGGAGGAGTATTTATAAGCCCAAGGGGCAGAATTGTAAAAGTCCCTCCCCTCATTTAAAGACCGTACACAGTTACAAATGTAACTGCACTCCACGTGTCAAAGTGGGAAGCCAACAGACGCAACGGTTGGCATTCTGAAATCACGTCGGGTTTTCGACTTGAAAACAGAAACCAACCTGGAAAACCCGGAGTGATAGCTCTACTTCTTGGCATCCGCCCGACTTCATACATACTTGAATCTGACTCAAGCAAAAGATCGGAATCAAGTAGGGGTACTGTTCATACCTGACCCAAAATATAAGCTAGGCCCAAGTTCAGAGAAAGCCCAAATAATTTGCTACCATACAAACGACCTCTTGAGAGATCGGACAGCGCGCCCCACAGTAATAACTCCCCTCTAAAAAAGTTATAGCTAACCCCTAATATCTCTCCCCACTTTTGGGAAGAGAGATCTCAACAACCCCTACATAAAAGGGACGGTTATCCACCACCAATGGTGGAACTACTCCTTATTGGCTCATCACCTATAAATACACTGATACTCTAAGGTATACTTAAGTTCCAATGCACTATAAACCTGCTAAGACCCTTGCTGACTTAGGCATTGGAGTGTTTTGTAAGTACCACCCTCCATCTCCTCTCAACAACTTGGACGACGGCCGTACCACCCAGGCTAAGTCGGAAATCACCTCTCCAAAGAGCTTGGAACTCGCGTTCAAACCCAAACTCGATCCAGTTTCAGGTAATCCTTGGAATAGTAACGAAATTGAAAAATAATGAAAAAGGAGGATAAGAAGAAGAAGAAGAAGACGACGACGTAGTATCGGGGATGAAGAAGAATGTCTTAGTTGGACTTGGTTGGTTAAATTACTTAAATGTAGAATTTTATTGATATTTTATATCATTAGTCATTTACAAAAATTATTGAGTGATAGAATGACAAAATTAATTAATTTATAATCTTTGAATAATTAATTTAATTGATAAAAATTTTCAAAAGACGAATTTAAAGAATTGTCCATGTTGTCACAAACTAATTTTACCACTAACCCACTTCAAAACTGTACCATATAATTTACCTGCACCGTCCCTACAAAAACCTGTGCAGTACCGGAACTATTTAAGACTTTTCTATTGTACTAAAAGCAAGCAAAAGAATACAATCATATTTTATTATTGACCAAACTATATACAACCCGGGATTCTACAACTAAGGGAGGCTTTTTGGTAGCTTTTACTTCATCTGCCATCAATTATTCATATTCCATCTATTTGAATATTTTAAGTTTTGCTTAGTTCCTTCAAGGATCCTTCGAATTCAGACTCTAACGGGTGGTGATTGTCCATTCAAATTCTTCACGTTCTTGAAAATTTCGCCATAGAAGTGTGTAACCCAAGTTTGGTTACTTACTATATTTATATGTCACATATACGACTTCCATTTTCTATATGTGTTGAAAGCTGAAACTGTTGGACGACGGAAGGAAAGATGAGCTTTCATATGTTATTTTCTGGCATAAGGTATTTCTATTTATGTTTTGCTAGCAATAGTATTCTCTTTGATTTACATATATATTATTTTTGGAAAAGTTATCATGATTAATGTTTATTATAGACCCAAGAAACAAGGATTGTGAGAAATACTGTTGAACTGTGTTACTTGACTTTAGGAGTTTTAGTTTCTTAAATTAGGTGTAATTTGGATGAAACTATTAAGATATTTTCACACACAATATATAAATATATATAATCAGCCGAATATCCAGTTAAAAAGGTGGATGGGATGGAAGATAGACAGAGCGAAAGATAGGAGAAGACTCAAGAAGACCATACATGAGGCAGTCAATAAAAAATGTTGTTGGATTATTAGACTAAAAGAATTGAATTGATGACTTAAGTGATGGTCAAAAACAATAAATTTTGGCATTTATCTGAGATTAATGTGTAGACACTCTCACTCTAGACATGATACATGATGTGACTCAATGGTGTAGTCGACCTCACTTAATGGAATAAGATTTTGTTGTTGTCGTATATATCCAATTGTGTATTGCATGGAAAAAGGTTGAATTTGATTAGATGACTGTGTGAACTTGCATCAAAACTAAACACTTTGTTTTATTAATGGTTACAGGAACGCCTTTAGGAAGGATGAACTAGGCCTGGAAATAATGCATATATCACTGCCTACCACTCTTGCTTTGGCTGCAGATCCTATTGCTTCTCTGATTGATACTGCATTCATCGGACACATAGGTTTGCTTCACCTTTTTAATTCTATGTATTTATCTAGAAAGTTTGATTGACTGATACAACCAATCCTGCATGATTTATTCATAAGCTTATTAAGCTGCGTCCAAAGCTTAGTTATATAATTTCTAAGATTGAAAATGTTGTACCTCTATCCTTGTTTCTATAACCAAAGGAGTTTCTGTGTCTTTGTCTATGTCTATGTACCCATGTCTCGGATACAGAATCTAAATGTAACCTTAGGATTCTATTTAGAAAATGTTTGATGTTACTCCTCTAACATTTTTCATTATTGCTATTGTTTTGTAGGCCCTGTGGAGCTTGCTGCAGTGGGGGTATCAATTGCAATTTTTAATCAAATCTCAAAAATAGCAATAATTCCTCTGGTCAGTGTTACAACCTCGTTGGTTGCCGAGGAAGATGCCGTCGAGAAATTACAAAATCAACCATCAGAAACAGAAATGCTGATCCATGCCTCTTCTGTGACTGAGGAAACAAAATTGGAAGTGGAACAAGTTGGTATTTATTTCATTTTTCAAAAGAATAAAAAGCCTGCTACACATTTTTAATTGAATCTGTATACTTCTCTGGATTAATTTATCATTATTGATTTTTCTTTTTTTCAAGATAGATCCTGAGTGCAGTACATCATCAAGAAATGTTAATAGAGTAGCTAAACTTGGCCATGACAAAAGCTATATTCCATCAGCTTCATCAGCAATAGTTATTGGAGCTGTTCTCGGCATCTTACAAGCTCTCTTTCTCATTTTTACAGCCAGACCAATCTTGAATTACATGGGAGTCGATTATGTGAGTCCCTTCTTGCAAGTTGCAACTGCCATAATATATATGTCTCTTAACTTATTTTTAATGTATATTTTGTGGCTGATTTGATAGCTGATTTTTTGTGTACACGTAGCATAGTTGTTAATTAATTAAATCATATGTCTTTCTAGTCATATGGGCTGATTTAGTAGTTACTAGAATGTTGCTTCATGTAATTCTTCTTCAATTCAATTTCATAGTTTCTCTTACTTCAGAAGCCATACTATAATTGTTTGGAATTTAGTGTTTTCTGGCTATGTTCCATCTTTGAAGACTTTTACAATCCCTTTTAGCTACATTGCTGTACTTTGTCAAATGACTGAGTGTTTTTTCTTCATGCAGAATTCTCCAATGTTGAAGCCGGCACAGCAATACTTGACTCTGAGGTCATTTGGTGCACCAGCTGTGATACTTTCTATGGCCATGCAAGGAGTTTTTCGAGGAATCAAAGATACGAAAACACCTTTATACGCCACAAGTATGCTGTTCCTCGCTATCAAGTTCTTATGATGATACTAGTCTAGAGTTCGATTTTTGTTAAATTAATTTTCATCCTATTTAGTTCAATCATTTCCTTCAGTGTTTCAATTTTAACCTTTTTTTTCCCCTCTTAATATCAAAATATTTTACCCATTTTATGAATTAAAAGGTCACTTAAAACATTCATAGAGGAATGTTACTGGAGAGTTCAATATTAGTTACACGGTTACAATAAAATTATCAGTATTGTTTTTTCTTCTGTAACTTCTAAAATCAGATTTAGATACAGTTTAGTGAATTAGTGGAATCAGTTAGACTCTACTTCTTTAAACAAAATGAATTGCACACTATGATCATTCAGTAATTTGTGAAGTTTGATTACAGTTGTGGGAGATGTAACAAATATCATTTTAGATCCATTGCTTATCTTCGTACTCCGGTTGGGAGTCAGCGGTGCAGCAATCGCACACATTATCTCCCAGTATGTTCATACGTTCATCTCCGGTTTTCTTTCTGATGCTATAAGCATCTTTTGTTGATCACTCATCAAAGACTTCAATTTTTGTGTTTTTTTTTTTTTTTTTACTTGAGAAAGTTATGTTTCTTTTCTGTTTCTCGTTTTCATTAATTTGGCATGTGATTTGACAGGTACTTGATTTCCTTGGTGTTGTTGTGGAGTTTAATGAAGCAAGTTGATCTAATGCCTCCAAGTATCCAAGATTTTCAATTTGGGAAGATTCTAAAAAATGGTACTAATTTCTATCTACTTTTGCATTTTTCAGATTCTTGGTTTCACAATTATGAATTCAGCAGACATGTCTACAAATTTGTCGCACTTTTTCGGTCTAGAGAGGCTTCGAAAATATATACATAGACAAAATATAGTTCTTATCTGAACTTCAAAATCTATTAATGAATGAAACAGCTTGCATGTCATTGCCAACTGAAACACTTGCACATATGATCTAGAAACACTTTACAAAATACCAGTTACAATTTATCTTGGTAAAGTTCATGAATATATTTGGAGTGTATTAATGATCCGAGAGCCTATCCTTAATTCAGAAACATATTTTACAGTTCTAGTCTGTGAAAATTCAGCTGTGACATTTGTTTATTATGTGTGAAACTAAAATTTTGGTTGAAGTTGAATGATCTAAATACCTTGAAATTGAATGTTGTTTTTCTTCTGGAAGAAGAAAAAACTAACTCAGGTGAGTTTGCAGACTAAATGAGATATTGTTTCACCACATATCACAATTAATTTGATGTCAAAACACATTCTTTGATTTTTAACTTCACATGGTCTTAAATCTGACCAATTACTAAATTGTCACTTCACATTTGTACAAATATCTAACGTTGTTTGTTTCATCTTTGTTGTAGGGTTTCTGCTATTGTTGAAAGTTACAGCAGTGACATTCTGTGTGACACTGTCAGCATCCCTTGCAGCAAGACAAGGATCAATAACCATGGCTGCCTTCCAAATCTGCTTACAGATTTGGATGGCCACCTCTTTGCTTGCTGATGGATTAGCTGTTTCTGCTCAAGTAAGAAACTATTTCTCTCGACATTTTTTTATTACATATTTTATGGTGACTGATTTTAGTGCACAAATAATATCTTTGGGCGTATAAGTAGGTACTCTTCATTGTTATGAGAGATAACATAATCACAGTAGCATTTGATATTTATTCTTGAGTTATTATCATGAATTTTAATGGTGCCACACACGACCAAGTAAACGAAAACGTATATTATAGTTGCAAGGAACTAGCAAAGTAACTACATTCAGAAATTAGCATCTCTGAGAACATCCACCATTAATTGCCAAGTCTTTGTTGTTTAAAGCATATGCAAATTACCAATATGAATTCATTTGGTGATTTTCTGTATGCTTAGTTTCATTTTAATTAGAATTGTTCTTAGTTGCATGCAACATCTTGGGCTCTCTGCGATATTGTCATCATTCACTTTTCACTCTTCCCTCTTAATCATTCTATTTTCCAAAAAAGTATGTTCCTAGTTTGTTATACTACAATTAAGTCAATGCAAAGTTGCAAACCAATAGATGCCAGTTTTCACTTTTCAGGCCATTCTTGCAAGTGCGTTTGCGCAAAGGGATTACCATAAAGTGATCACATCGGCTTCCCGTGTTCTTCAGGCATTTCAACTTGTCACTTACCTTCCATATAAATTTTTTGTTAGTTATTCATTTGTTACTATTATGAAACCACTTCTTCCAAAAGTTTTAGCTGATAGGAGGAGACACATAAATGGTTATATCTCAGACACATCCACTCTAGCAAGAGTCTCTTTTGGGTTTGCGTAATACCATATTATAAAACCACTTCTCCCAAAAGTTTAAGCTGATAGGAGGATGTGCATGAATGATTATATCTCGAACATGCTTACTTCAATAATTTCTGAAATCCTTTTTCTTTTTCATGCAGCTTGGGCTGATTCTGGGGCTGGTTCTCTCATTCCTTCTCTTTAGTCTGCTCCCTTTTGCTTCTAAGTTATTTACAAACGACGTCGCTGTTCTGCATCTTATTGGTATTGGTATTCCGGTGAGTTTTGTTTCTGTTGCTTATAAAATAAGAGCACTCTCCCTTCTTAGTAATAAGTTGCTTACCCAACAAGAAAAGTTTATCTATCTTATTTATTTGTTTATTTTAATTTCTACTTCACCAGTATGTTGCAGCCACTCAACCCCTCAATTCACTAGCATTTGTTTTTGACGGAGTAAACTACGGAGCTTCGGATTTCATATACTCTGCTTACTCAATGGTAAAGTCTAGAAAATTGGTTTCTAAGCATGAAGCAGATCATGTATGTTTGTCAAATTTACTTTTAGCATTAATGTTACAACCTTTTTGAGTTAGTTGCTAATTCCTACACAAAAAGTTCATGAAATTCACTATTCAAAGATTCAGAATTTATGATTCACAATTATTAGGGTAATCGGTAGGGTAGGGTAGGATTTGGACTCTACCCTAATCCTACCCGCCGGTTGAAAACTTTTTAAAACTCTACTCTACCCTATCCACGGGTTAAGAATCTCTCAACCTTAACCCTACCCGCACCCTAAAGTTCTAAATCCTACCCTATCCGATCCTATTGGCAGAAAAATAAAAAATTTTCGAGCAAATATAAAATTCAACTATTCCAAATTTTATACATATTAATAAAATAGAAAATAAAAAATTAAGTTCAAATTAAAATTAAAAATAATAAAATCTTAAAGAAATCCAACATAAAATTACAAATAATATGATCATCAACTAACTTAGTGGTTATTTCAATTTTTTATAAGAGAAAGATTATGAGTTTAACACTCACTTTCTTCACTACATACATAACTTTTATATATATATTATATAATATATTAGGGGTGCGGGTAAGGTAGGGTAGGGTATACCCTAAACCCGTACCCTACCCTACCTGCAGGCAAATTCGTATCCTACCCTACCCGTAGCGAGTAGGGTAGACAACCCTATGCGAACGGGTTGGTCCGGATTGGATATCCGCAGGTAGGGTATATATTGCCAGCCCTAACAATCATTAAGTGCTTATAGTGGTGATATAACTTCTTACTAATGGCAATTGTTTCCATGCCTTCTGAAACAAGAGGGTAAATTACATTCTCATGTATTATTGGTTATTGCATAATAAGTCTGTTATGTACATTGTTAACACGTGAAATAATTATGTATTTAACCGATGAGTAAGGCTACATCCAAGTCTTTTTATAAACCAAGTCCAACCAAGTTTAACAATAAGATTTGGAATAATGCTAGTCATAACTAATTTTTATTATATTAGACTAACTTGGTTATATTTAGTTAACAAAAAAACTTAGATGTGTAGTATTAATGCTAAAGAGACAAAAAAAGAAAAATAGTCCAAACTTGTCTTATTTAGTATTCATTGATTGTTGTAATAATTAATAAATGCTAAATAAAGTAAATTTTGGTTAATTTTTTTAGTTATCAAATATTTTCAACTGGATACAGCATGTAGTTGAAGTTTGGATAAAAATAGGCTTTTAGAATCACACAAGTATTTCTTAAGTTTTATGGTAACAAAGAGTAGAAATGATGTAATAAGTTAATTATCTAGAGTTTAATTCAAACATGATATTTTATATTCAAACAAAATTACAAAAATACTTATTTCATATGTTAGTATACGATTAAACTTATTGTACGAAAAATATGTAAAAAAAGGATAATCTAATTTCGAAAGGGTATACGAATAATTTAGAAAATTGGTTGCAAGGTTTATGCCCCTCTTATAGTTTACGCATTCGCTTATTTCTCCTAGATTTTGGTGGCATTGGTGAGCATATTTAGCTTATATATGTTATCCTCAAGCTATGGCTTTAGTGGTATCTGGATTGCTTTGTCTATTTACATGAGCCTCAGGACATTTGCTGGCTTTTGGAGGTAACTTCTTTTTCTATGCACTTAAAAGACTACCAGAATATTCTTCTTTCACTCCCATTCAACTCATATTTCATTCCGAATTAAAAGTAAACTGGCTCTATCTGGAAATTTTAATACTAAAGTCTTCTGTAAAATCGAAAAACCAAAAAAACTAATTTTGCTGAAAAGCTACTATTTTTCAACTAACATATATAAACTGATTTTTCAAATCATAATTTTTTTTTACCATTCATTTAAGGGAATACCATACCTTTTTTACCCTTAAAACTTATCAAAGTTGAAATATTTCAATTTTAGTTCCAATATTTCATAACTGATTTAATTTAACGAATAAGTGTATAATAAAATCAATTTTGGGCTGCAAAAAGTATAATTTTTTGCTCCTTCAAATTTGTGAAAACTGATTTTTCTTTTGAAAAAGTAGTTTTTCTCACAAATTAAGCTGGAATAAATGCACAGGAAAGAAACCATAACAAATTAATGCATTATTATTTATTGCATATGTTTCGGTCGAAAGATGTATCATATTTTATTTTGAATTGCAGGATAGGTACTAGATCAGGACCTTGGCACTTCCTGAAGGAAAACTATGCACTACTACAATAGTTCCAAGCTATTTCTATCAGTATAAATTTATAGTTCAGTCTCTCACATGCACAGAGTATAGTACAATCCATATTGAAGAGAATAGAATACTCCCCATTCATGGAGTGATCCCATTTTGGTAGGACTTATCTTAATTTGAAAATGTATTCTTTACTTTTAATGTATGTATGTATGTATATCATGAAATTATTTTAATCTTTTAGTCGAAATTAAAAAATTTTCTTCCAAAAGTATTCTTTCTTCTATTATGGTTTTTTTTTAGATAGCGACAAAAAATCATAATTATAGTGGTCACAATAGCTGTTGTAATGATTTGAGAGTGAAAATAATAGAATAATAAAAGAAAAAAAAAAGAGTAATTTTGAAAAAACAAATTGTAATTTTAACCAAATGACTAAAATAAGACGAAATAAAACATTTGGAATAAAAATAGGAAATTAAAATAGTGCTTTAACAATAACAATAATATTAATAATAATACCAGAATGTAGAAGATTCTAATGAAAAACATCCAAATAGACTTTGTGATTAGTAGATTATATTAATTGTAATTCAGCAAAGATTTAACTTTGTACATAGTACATACATAAGCACCAAAGTAAATGCATAACAAATAAAGTTAGAGGCTCCAATCTCCACATAACATTTTATTTATGTTGATAAGTATTTGGTAATAAAACAGAAAACTGGGACACAATGAGTCAATGACATACCATAATGAATGCCTTCATATTAAAATAGGACTCCAAGCTGAATGAAATAGTTTCGGGGAAGCAACTTGAAAGCAACCAATTCATAAAGGGAAAATAGTGAGCGTCACTATTTATACAACATCGTAATTGAACATGTTTAATACTTGGAGGAGGTGATGAAACTTGCAATACGCCCAGGCTTTCTCTAATCTGCAAAATTCTCCGATATACTAGCAAGATAATAAATTTGGAGCATCGATGTTTACCAACTTCAAGTTAGAGCAACGTGATAACTTGAAGAACTTGAGTTGAGGACCTGCAGTATTAATCCTCTCATACTCGAAAATAGAGCAATTATGCAACATCAAACTCTCAAGGAAAGGAATCCTATTAAAATGTTCAAGTAACCATTAGTAGAGAACAGTGCCAGAGCGGGCGCGAGTAAATGGGCAGTTATTAAAATATATTTAATGGAAGAGTCTAGGGCTAGCAATTTTACTAAATTCAGCATGTAATCAATAAAAAAAAAATGAATAATTCCATAAAATTTCACACCATTAAAAACATCATTGATAATTATTTGATGACTACAAATCACAAAAATTTAAAATCAAATTTATTGATTGCGTTTGGAAAGTCAAAGTAAAATAAGATTAAGCGTTTCATTTTCAATTGCTATGACAAAAGAACGCATTAATCTTAAAGAGCAATTTGAAAATATGATTTCAAAGACATAATTTATAAATATGACTAGAGCCAAGTTTTCATTTAAAATATAATTATAAATATTGTCTCTAAAATAAAATAAATATAATCCAAAATATAATTATAAATATTGTCTCCAAAATAACATAAATATAATCTAAAACACTCAATTTTAATCTTCATATTCTTGAAATTTGGATTTTGGCAAAAAAATTGTAAAAATACCCCTTATTAAAAAAAGTCCGGCGAAGAAGTCCGTCCACCCCGCCAAATCCCACCAAATCCCGCGGTTTAAGCGGTGCAAATTAGGCGGGTTTTTGTTCTTTAGTGTTCCCAATTTTTTAGCCCGACCCGCCTTTTTTGGCGGGTTACGTAGGCCGGCTTGACGGATTTAGGTCTGTTTGCCACCCCTAGTCAACACACAGGGTGCGTGTTGCAACACACAAGGTGTGTGTTGGACACGTGTCAACATTCTGGTCAATACGAAGACACTTTTTTACACATCCAGTCATCCACAATATTATAATACACTTCAAATATCAATATTCAACCAAAATATTATCTTCATCTCCATATTAAAAATAATTATTGCAAATAGATCTTTAAAATATTTTATATCGAATGTTTTTATTTTTAAAGAAATTATGAAATCCTGAACTCTATAAAAAGAAGTATATAAGTTCTTATTTTTAGTGAGATTTATTATTTTTATTTGAACAAATAGATTCTTAAAATTATGATAGAAAAATATATATGTCTTACTTTTGATTTTAAAGATGTCAACGTAATCAATATTTTTAAAAATCGAAAAAGTTCGAGTAAAATTCTTTAATGACCTATTTAGATAAATACTCATATTTTAATAAAAAATATTTTTAATTTTACTTATTTAAAAAATTAAAAAATGTAAATTTTAATTTATGTTTCCCTTTCCTAATATGATTTTGTCTCAATTTTCTGTTCATACGAGGAGAATATTTTTTCTAAGAGTTAGTAACCAAAGCCCACGTTAGGTTAGGTAGAGTAATGAGAGAAAACAAGTTCATCGCCTATAAAAGGAGAGCACTTCACCTTTTTAAATTCTAGGAGAAAAGAGCAAACTATTTTTTCGCCTTTTACTAAAGAATACCATGAGAGAGCTCCACAATTCTAATTAAATATTTGTTCTATTTCTTATTTTTATCCATACAAAGATGGTGCTTAGTAGTATAGTTGTGGTTAATTATTATGAGTGAATATTTGAACAAGACATTATTTATAGTTAATTATCATTCAAATCTGGAGATTTAAATATATCAATTATTCCTTTCCCATACTTTAAAAAATAAATAGTTTAATAGGATGTAGACAAAAGATAGTATAAATATTTTATTTTCTTAGTAAAAAAGAGGAATTTATGGTTTTCAATAGGCTAGATAGAACCGGAAAATTTTTCTAAAATAAATTTTAAAAAATAATTATTTTTAAAACAAATATTTTTCAAACTTTGTTTTTTTAAAGTTGGAGTAGGTTCGTTTTCTAAATTCTATTTTTTTAATTTAAAATTTAGATAGATATAATTTAAATTAATGATTAATTTGATAAAAATAAACATAATCGTATTATTGTATTTATATGATTAATTATGTTTATTCGATTTTAAAAAAGTTTACTATTTAAAATCGATAATTTTAAATTAAAAAATAATAGGATGCAGTAGACGAAGTTGATCGAGCTTCAAAAAAAGACGAATTTCAATAAACAAAGATAAAAAAATTTATTTTAAAAAATAATTATTTTTTTAATTTATTTCAAAAAAAATTTCGAAAGAACAGCCTATATTGCTTTTTTCCCTTTTTCTTTTCAAATAAGATATATAATCATTGAGCACAGACCAGTAAATGATTGGTTTGGTCCATCTAACACATTCTAAAGGTATTAGTTCTTTTTTCTTTTCTTGGGGTGTCTTTCTAAAGGTATTAGTTAAAATTACTTATCCTAATGTCTAATTTTTCGATATTCTTTATACAAAATATACTTTTAAAAACTTGAAATTTTTAATTCTTCAACACATACTTTTCGCATTTAACAACTTAAAAAGTATTGTTAACCAAATCCAAAAAACTAATATTGTATTGCTCCTTTGTGTTCGTAACATGAAAACTTTCATATAATCAGAAAATAAAAAGATTAATTGACTTTTCCTTTCTTGAAAATCAATATTTTAGTTCATCTGGCTAAATACACACTCAACAGAATTCAAATTTGTAGGAAAGGCGGGATTGTTGGCTCAAATTGGTGAATATTAAGAAATGTATTCTCTACGCAGCAGGAAAAAATTAACTCATCCAAACAAAACAAAACAATAAGCTTATTGTTATACAGCAATATTGTTTAAGTTACAAGCAAAAATCTAGAGCTAGGTGCAAAATAGGACCCTCAAAATTCTGAATCATGAATGTTCTTCAGCTGAGGGTACCTCATTGAAATCCACTCCCTCTGCAGGCAACTCTGAAGAAAGTGGTCCTAAGATCCCTTCATTGCTAAGAGTTAATCCACTCTGCAATTCATATAATTTTTATATATTCATCATCAAATTGTGCAAGGATGCCATAAAGGGATCAAAGAAGATATTCAACTCAAAGATGAAATGTAATAACTGAAAGTAAGAATTCCTTTGACATGCAAATGCACATAGAATTTTGTACAAATAAATAATCAATAGCTAGATACCTCTGGCTGGAACCGAAGCATATCAGCACGAGCCATGGCTTCTGCTTGGGCTATTCTCTGTCTGAATGTCTGAGCCATCTCTTCCGCCTATAAGAACAGAATCAGAGTTAAATGTGATCATTCTCATCGAAAATTAAAAATGCTGATGGAAAGTGATGAGGTATATATGATTTATCAAGGTAAAGGAAAAAGGGGGTTTCGGCTTCTTCAAGGATGTCAAAAAAGATGGTAGAAAAAACGACGAAGTTGAAATAAGCAAAACATGTGACATCCTTTCTGAGTTATACCTTCTCAAAGACAAGCTTTGGATTGCGAATCATATCACCAGGTGTGGGTTCCAACTTCTTTGTGGAAAGGCTTACTCGGCCTCTCTCCCGATCATGACTTAGTATCATCACCTAAACAAAGAACAGGTGAGAATTTTCATCTACAAGACAACTGCAATTGTAAGCAAAATGTCCATGTAAATGTAACAAACTAACAATATCATAAGAATACCTTCAGAATATCACCAGGTTGAAGAACAGTTGCAATATCAGTTATACGATCGTGACTGATCTGACTGACGTGAAGGAGACCACTGATTCCACCAATGTCAACGAAGGCACCATATGGCTTTAGGCTTTGAACAGTGCCAGTTACTACGGATCCAATTCCCAGCTGTCCCTGGCTGTCAGCAGCGGCTTTACGGTGACTGAGGATAAGTCTGGACTGTTCCTCATCCACCTCCACGAACTTTAGAGGGAGTTCCTTCTCAAGTAGCTCTTCTCCAGATAATTTCTAACAAGAAAAGTAAACAGAAGGCTAAGCAATGAAATATGGAAATGAACATTTAAAGAAACTTCTTAGTTAAACATAATAATCTATGGGAACTCGAGGAATACAAGTGGGGTTACTAAACTTGAATTACTTTATTTCAACATTGACAACAATAGAGGGAGATTGCCTCATATTCTCATGCGACTTTCAGATTTTCAGTCTTTGGCATGAAGCATCCCAGTCTGATGATGGTTACAACAAAAAGCCTCAACTAGTCTTAAATGGCCTATATTGAGTATTGACTATTAGTGCGGTCAAAATCAGCGCAACGCTACTAACGTCAAAGTAGGTCAAGAGCTAACCGTTGAAATCTGTGAGAATGGAACAAATCCCTTGAGGCCTTCCACCTCGGCCACCAATCCACCCTTGTTTCCATTGACAATCTGCAAGACGAAGCGTATGCAACCAGTTAATGTAAACATAGAGAAAATTAAACAAGTTAATGTAAACATAGAGAAAATTAAACAACTCACAACGGCAGAAACAATACTTGAACTAAACATTGACTAAAATTGAGTTTCTTGGTTTCACTTCACCCACCTTACCCTTGACAACTGCATCTTCTGCTTGAAGTTGCCTACAGCGTTCCCATGCAAGGTCGAACTCAATAGCCTTTAAACTCAAGATCAGGCCATCATCAACTTCATTTTCCCCAATTACTACAAACTCCTCTCTCAAGCCAGGAACTATGCCTGCTTCTTGCACATGCTTAATTCGGTGGATGCATGCCTCTTGCAGAGGCAAATATGCAGTAGACTTTGCAGTAACATCAACATAAGCTCCACTTGCATCTACAGCAAATACCGTGCCCTTAATCTGAAAACAAAAACCCACCACCATTAACCAACTTATTTCCTCAAGGAACAAAACAACACAACACAAAACTCCTTTTCCACTAAATGAATCAAAGTATCAAACTATGTCAATGCCATTGTGTCCTATCATAAAACCTTATGTGAAAAACAGACCATCTTAATCAAACAATTGCAACAACAAAAACAAAACCTTATCCCACTAGGTGGAATTGGATAGGATCAACTGTACCCTATCATATTATTCATATATCATGTTTACAGTTAGGTCCTTTACACCTTGTGTATGAATTTTTTGGTCGTCCTCTACCTACCTTTCGCCACTTGTCTATCTTCTATCCGATTCACACACCTAAGTAGATGCTCTGATCTTCTCTCGAACAATTCAAAACCACCTAGGACGAAATTCAACCTAAACTAAAACAACTATATTTGCAAAAGATGTTGGCTCTGGATCCAATTACCTGTTTTTGTTTTTCTTCATACACAACCAACCATCAATTTCCACAGACACATTAACTAAACATTCTCATTACTCATCAATACACACCATTTCAACAGACTCAATTTAAAGTCATCTTCCACCGAAACCACAAACTACATTTATCAAGTTCAAAACTTTATGCAACCAGTGACAGAACAAACTCCATTTCAGTTAAAAAAAATTGAAAGAAAAAAAAAACCCCAAAGCAAAGCGAGCTGACCTTGGTGCCAACCTCAGAATCAAAATCATACTTTTCAAGAGCTTCAGTGAACTGATCAACGGTGAAGGAAACACCTTCCATGGGAGCAGTGCGGCATCTCTCATAGGCTTGCTCGAAGAGCTCTTTCAGCTTCACTCTCTCTCGGTTCTGCGCATTCGATAAGGCCACCGAACACACCACCGGAAGGAGCGTGCGGGTATGGCGGTTGTGGGTGGTGGTTGGTCTTGAGAAAGACGTGGACGGCAGTGGAGACCATCTCAGGACGCTCAGTTGCTGAGCCAGAGACATCATGATTTCCTTCTTCACTACACTCTCTGGGATTTTCTATTCTAACCAAGGTTGCGAGAACCGGACCAGTCAATAAACCGGTAAAGTCACCGGTTCACTGGTTCGACCGAGGTTCAACCAGGATTCAACCGGTTTAATTAAATATTAAACAAAATTATTAAAAATTCAATATATAATTTCAAATATATAAATTCAATGATTTCTAACTTAATAAAATTCAAAATTTCACAATTTCACATAATAAATTATCCATAATTTAATATTAGAAGTTCACAAACAACTTCAAACATCAAAGTTCATAACTAAAAACAATCAAAACGCACATAGTGACAAACACACAATGCTCTACTATCAAAAGAAACATTAACAAACAAGTTTTCAACTAAAGATGAAGAATTAGGCCAAATTTCACAAAATCCTATTATACAGATATGCATCGCTAGTGACTAACCTTCAATAAAATCACAAGTATGAATTCAACAAAAGTAAAGAAAAAATAAGTTTCCAACTTAACTAGAACCTATTCATAACCTACTAATCTTGTCATTGACACCAAGTATCCCAACCCCACCAACCACCACCACCACACACACACACACACACACACACACACACACACGAAAAAAAGGGAAGGGAAAACACACCACACAGAGAACAACAAACAAAATGGGTGTTAGAGAACTTGGATTTTCTCGTTATATTGCTCTTTCTTATTGATCTTCTTCATATCCCACTCGGAAGACTTTGCCTACAGGTACTGTCCTAATTTCTTTCGTTATCTATAAAATGTTCCTAAGTTCTTGTTTTGTTGCCATCCCCGTCCCCTCTTTCTTTCCTCGTACATAAACAGATCTAAAAATCTTCTATTATAGAAAAAGCTTGATAGTAAAGTTGCTTTTCTTTGTGTAACAGTAAGCTATGATAAAAGAAGGTTGCACATTCATAAGCTGATTGTTTAGAAAATTGAAATTACAGATATTTATCAGCAAGCAATTATAATTTTTATTCTTTTAAGTTTTCTCAAACACCCTTTTGATTGAAAAACTACATAAATCCAACAGAGTTACAGGGCAATCAGCTGAGTGTTCTAATTGCGGGAATTATGATTAACCTCTAGAGTTTCTAATAGCTTTTTAAAGCAGCTTTCTTTTTGACATCATTAAGTGCATTTTTTCATTGAACCATAGCATAATGGTAATCCAGATTTTCTGTTTTTTCAATATTATTAACAACAGTACAAATTACAAAACAAGCAAAAATAATTCCAAGTAACAGTGCTTACCGGAGCGAGGGAGGAAGGGGAGTGACGGCGACGACAGAGGAGTCGGAACTATCGGCAAAGAACAGAGAGAGCTCGAACAGAGGAGACGACGACGGCGACACAGCTTCCTAGGACGGCGACGGAGCTTCCACACGCGACATAGCTTCCTACGACGGCGGCAGATTTTCCACACGCGACGCCTGTCCGCAGCGGAGAAGAGTTCGGCGATGACTAAGAAGAGGGACGGTGGCTGTGGGGCTGCGTTTGGGGACTGGGGTTCTTTCAATTTTCAGAGAGAAATGGAGGAGTGGGACTGGGGCTGCGTTTGGGGGATGACTGGGTTAGCGTTAGCCGGCTAGGGCTCTTTCTTTTTTTTTTTTTTTTAAGGGTAAAACGGCGCTGTTTTGAGGGGTGATATTGAACCGAAAACCCTTCAATAAATCAGTGGGTTTTCGATAGTTTACTGGTTAATTATCGGTTCGATTGGTTTTTTGACTAATTTTTTGCTAGACAATTTATGAAATCAATTGAATCGGCTAAGTGACTGGTTCTTGATTAATCTGATATTCTGATTGAACCTCAGTCTGATTCGATTTTTTAAATTATAATTCTAATCTCAGATAAGGTCGTTCCAAAATTAATATTTAATAATACATTACAGAGATTTTTTTCATGCATCATGTTATTTATGGTGCATCGTGGACTACGTCATCAATGGTCACATTTTGCTGGTGTACGTTTTTAACCCATGACACGTGGTACACGTTATATTACGTGTACGTTTTTACAGAAATTGTCTATTTTATTTATTTTTTTAATAAGTGTCTTTTTATTTTTTAAATGTATCGAAAAATAGTAAATACCAAAATTCTAAGAACCGGACCGGTCATCAAATCGTTTTAGTCACTGATTTATTAGTTTATTGGTCTAACTGGTGGTTCAACTGGAAAAATCGTTTTAGAATAAAATAATAAATAAACAGCAGCAGGGAGTCTGTCATCTTCGCCGTCGTCGTGTCTTCTCGTTGTCGCGTCTTTGCCAGTCATCGCATCTTCGCCGGTCGTCGCTCTTCTCCAATCGTTGCCTCTTTGTCGATCATCGCTTCTTCTCCGTCGGGTAAGTCACAAAACTCTGAAATCTTCATTATTTGCTTTGATTTTGAAGCATTTGTTATAATTTCTGTGAGTTAGGTTAAGTATAACTTATATTTTTAATGCTGAATTGCTGATTCTGGTTTTTATGATTCTAAAATTTTCATTATTTATTTTGATTTTGATGCTGATTCTGAAATTTATATCTTTATGTTATAATTTGTTATTTTGATTATTTGTTAATTACAGTAGCAGTGTTACTTTATATTTATTTGTGATTTTTGTAATTTATGTGTCTTTTGTGATGTATATGATTTTATTTTTGTGATTTTTTGTGAATTGTTCTATGTATTATTTTCTGTAATTTGATTTATGTGATTTATTATGGATTATTGTGTGTATGTGATTATAGTTTATTGTTCTGTGATTTGTTCTGTGTATTATTCTCTAATTTGATTTATGTGATTTATTGTGGATTATTGTGTGTATGTGTTTATAGTTTATTGTTCTATGATTTTATAAAATGTCTTCCTCTGATACATTGAGTTATACTCTTGAGAAAAGTACTCCATCGGAAGAACCTATAGCCACTAATGTTCAAACTACTCAAGAGGCTCATCAATCTCAACCTCAAGAACCTCCAACTAATACGACAACTAATAATAAAAGACTTTGTTTATTGTTTATGGATATGTTTGGTTATTTATGGATATGTTTAGATGTTTATATTTGTTGGTTATTGCTATTTAAGTCTTTAAAGACTATGAAAATTATATATGTAATGATAATTGAGGATTATCTTTATTTTTTAAATTTTTTTAATTTTTTTCTTATTTTCAATTTTTATTATTTTTTACAAAATCCGCGGAGATCTGATGCACCACTATTTCGTAGTACATTTTAAGCTGAATTGAGTGGATTTTATCTATTATTCTCACACTTATGCATATAAATCGCATGTTTTACATTTTCCTTCCTAATTTTGTACTATGATTGAAAACATGCTTCTTTGGCCTTAAAATTACTAATCTTTAATCCTCTATTATTACCATTCGATGTCGTGATATGTGTTAAGTGATTTCAGGTTTTCCAGGGCAGGAATGGCTTAGAGGATGGAAAGGAAGCATGCAAAAGTGGAAGGAACACAAGAAATTGAATTTTGGAGAAGCTGGCAGCGACGCGCATGTGTGGACGACGCGTACGCGTGACAGAGCGTCACGTGCTGCATTAAACAGAAAACGCTGGGGGCAATTTCTGGGCTGCTTTGGACCCAATTTCAGGCCCGAAAATACTGATTAGAGGCTGCAAAGTGGAGTTGGAAGAGGGGAATGAATTATTCACACATTCATTCATACAATTTTAGGTTTAGATGTAGTTTGCTAGAGGAGAGGGAGAGAGGCTCTCTCCTCTCTCTAGGTTTTAGGGTTTTTTAGGTTTAACTTTTCTCAATTTCAGATTTCTACTTTACTTTTATTTAGTTTTCTTCTACTTTCATTTGTTCTAATACTTTAGTTTGTCTACTTCTATCATTGATTCCCTTATGTTGCCAATTTAGTTTATGAACTCTTATATTTCCTTTGATCCATATTAATGCAATTTATGTTTCCATATTTATGATTGCTTTTCTGTAATTTGTGTTATTGATGCTTGTAATTGGTTGTTTAAATTTAATATTCCTTGTTACTTTTCTATGTTTTTATGTTATGCCTTCCAAGTGTTTGATAAAATGCTTGGTTGGATTTTAAATTAGATTTTTATATTCTTAGTTTGGATTGATCAATTAGAGACTCTTGAGTTATCAAAATTTCTTTGTTGATTGGTGATTGAGACTTGCTAGTTGGCTTAGACTTCACTAAATCTAGTCTTTGATTAGGACTTGTGAACTTAAGTTGATTTTGCTCACTTGACTTTCCTTCATTGTTAGAGCTTGACTAAGCGAAAGCAAAAGGCAATTACCATCACAATTGATGATGATAATGAGGATAGAAATTCCAATTCTCAATCCTTGCTAGGACTTTTCTTAGTTGTTATTTTATTTCCTTGTTATTTACATTACTTGTTCTTATTTCAAAACCCAAAAATATACTTTCCCATAACCAATAATAACTACACTTCCCTGCAATTCCTTGAGAGACGACCCGAGGTTTAAATACTTCGGTTAATTTTATTGGGTTTGCTTAAGTGACAAACAATTTAAATATTGATTGAGGTTTAACTGTCGGTTTAGACTATACTTGCAACGCGATATTTTTGTGAAAATCTTTACCGATATTTTTCCTCCATCAAGACCCAAGTCCCCGACGAATAAGGGGTCCCCGTTACCCATCGCGGGGATGGGGCGGGGACAGGGACAAATAATGGAGGCAGGGGCGGGGGTCATGTCCCCGCTCTCATGAGGACCCGTTGCCATCCCTAGATATAGTATCTGTCACACTCTTGGGATATAATGTCCGCTACACTCTTGGAATACAGTGTCCGCCACACTTCATAAACAAAGAGAGAGAGAGAGAGAGAGTACGATGCAACCAAATGGGAAATAGATCATACACAACCAAGATCAAAAGCAAAGTCTCAACTTAATATAATCATTTCTCAATCAAACCCCATCATAATCATAATTACCATCTCTCGGAGATATAGTGCTTAGCACACTCTTGGGATATAGTATCCGGCACACTCTTGGGATATAGTGCTCGACACAATTTTCAATCATAATCATTATCATCATCAAACACATCATTAACGTAATTATTCTCATCACAGCAAGAGAGAGAATCCTCAATCCCAACGTGCCTATTAGCTCCGGGTAGGGGTGTGCAAAAAAACTGGTTTCACTTAACTGAATTGAAACGGTTTTAAATAAACTAATTTTTCAAATAAAAAACTGAACTGAAATTATAGTTTTTATAAAAACCAATTTATTAAAAACTGGATTTTATGCTTCAGTTTAGTTTCAAACCAAATCAAAATTGGTTTATTCCCAATAGTACTTCAATCTTCAAAACTAAAAAAATTGAAAAAAAGTGAAAACCCCTAGTCGTTGTTTCAGCAACCTCTCTCGTCTCTCCCTGTTGCTGCCGCAACCAACCCACCGCTGCCACCGTCACAGTCGCCATCGTCGAACTACTATCCGTCGCTCACTGTCGTCAATTTCTAATACAGCAACGACCAACGACATTCCTCTCTCGTCTCTCCCCTGCTTATGCCGCTACCAACCCACTAGGCCACCACTGCTAGCGTCACTGCCACCGTCGTCAAACAACTCTCTGTAGGGCAGTTCTGCAGTTCTGGCATCGTTCACTATCGTCAACTTCTACAACTTCTAACACAGTATCGTTAATGAAGTGTGACGGATAAGTCATCTCTGTTTATGACTATAGTGATAATGCCGCCACTACCAACCCACCACCGCCATTATCATCGCCGCTACCAACCCCTGTTGCTGCCATCTAACACAGTAGGTCATCTCTTTTCTCTTTAATTTCTAATTTTCTTCTTTACACTTTTTAGCTTGGGTTTATCATTTGTATTTATCATTATGTTTTACTATGATTAGAAGCAGGAGAGACAATACTTTTTTACATAGTCAATTAGTAAGCCATTTTTACAGTTACCCATTTCTATTTTAATTTAATTCTTATTGCAGGTGAAGATAACAACTACATTTCGATTTTACAGTTACCCATTTTTACAGTTACCCGTGATTTATTGCCATTTTTCATAAGTAGTTAACGTTTGATGTATGGAAGAAATAAGAATGTAGATTTGATAGAATGAGAAAAGTTGAGGTAATACAAGTGATATTGGTGAATGTTAGAGTTGCTTACTGGTAACTAATCTATAATGTTAATGTTAATGCAATGAACTTGTTAGTGCTACCTAGAATTATGTTATTGACGTGGCGAAAATTGGCAAGTTAAGAATTGTTATAAGATATGCGTTGCAAGTATAGTCCTCAACCAACCAGAAATCCGCTTATCAATTTAAAAAGGGTGTCATAGAAATTAAAATTAAAATACTGGGAGTATGAATCCCAGGTCGTCTCCCAACGAGTTGCAGGAAAGTGTGCTATTTTATCAATCAGATGGTTTTCAAAAAGATTTGAGTTGAATGACAGAAAATTAAATCAGAGAATTAATGTAATTTAAATAAAAGCCTTGACTGGGAGTGGATTAGTTGGAAGCCCTATTCTTATTGCAGTACTTTCAAGATTAACTGATAATTGGGGTTGTTCTGTTTAGTTATCCCTCACTAGGTAAGGGAAAGTCAAACAAGTTGAAATGCTGTTTCTATTCACAAGTCCCAATCCGCTTACTTGGAAGGACTGACGTTAGTGACTAGAGAGAAAACCAATAATAAACCCAATTACAATTTCTCCCTTGAGCATTCCAACTCAAGGGTTCCTTTCAATCAACTCCCCATCAAGTTAGGGAACTACTCGCTCATTGTGAATGTGGAATTCATAACATAGGAAAGGAAATTAAAGGAAGACATGATAAATAAAACTCAAAGGAATTAATTAAAAATAAAAATAACTCTTGTATTGATAAATTCTAAAATAATCCAACAGTAAGATTGAAATAAATTAAAGGACATGGAAGAGTAAAGCCAAGTAAAGAAAACAAACTAGAATGACGAAGTCTTGATGAGGTAACAACTCTTCTCAATATCCCAATGCAAAAAGCAATTAAAAATCCTAAGAACTATGAATGTGTAGAGAGAAAACCTAGAGGAGAAGAAAACTAGATCTGAAAAACTAAAACTATCTAGAATGAATGTTGTTGTTGGTCTTTGCATGTTCCCTAGCTCTAGTCTGTTTTTCTGGGCCGAAAATTGGGTCGAAACAGGGCCCAAAATCACCCCCAGTGATTCTGCAGATCGCGCACGTCACGCGATCGCGTCATTCATGCGGACGCGTCATTCGGCGTTTTGCTTCTCCACGCGGGCGCGTCGTCCACGCCTCCGCGTCGCTTGTGCTATTCCATCCGCGCGATCGCGTGAGCCATGCAGCCGCGTCAATACGATTTTCTCTCTTTCGCGCGGTCGCGTGATCCATGCGGCCGCGTCACTTCTCGCAGGTCATCTCCTCAATTTCTTGTGTTCCTTCTATTTTTGGAAGCTTCTTTTCCAATCTTCAACTCATTCATGCCCTATAAAGCCTGAAACACTTAACACACAGATCACGGCATCGAATGGAATAAAGGAGAATTAAAATACATAATCAAAAGTCTCTAGGAAGCAAGTTTTCAATCATGTAATAAATTTAGGAAGGAAATATAAATGCATGCTAATCATATGAATAAGTTGGTAAAGATCATGATAAAACCACACAATTAAACACAATATAAACCATAAAATAGTGGTTTATCAACCTCCCCACACTTAAACATTAGCATGTCCTCATGCTTAGTTGAAGGAGATAATATGAATGAGTAGGAACATGTAGAACTCATGCAATGCAATGCAACCTATATATGTGAATGCAACTATATGATTCTTGTCTACTTGATCAAAAGTAAATAAGCTCTTCAAAACAATTACAAACCAAATTCTACTAACTCAATTCTTATACAGTAAGAATAGATAAAAATGCAAGAAGATAGCTCATGAAAGCAGAGAACATAGAAATTCAAGCATGGAACCCTCACTGATGATGTATGTACACTCTAGTCTCTCTAGTGTATAGGGTCATCACTCTATCCTTCTCTAATCATGCTTTCTAATTTTTGTTCTTCTCCTGACCAGTCAACAACATTTAATATACCAATGCAAACGTCATGAGGTCTTTTCAAGGTTGTAATGGGGTCAAGGTAAGGGTAAGGATACATATATGGCTAAGTAAGCTTATAACTTGAATCTTTAATTAACCCAAGCTTTAACATAACCTATATATATTCTATATAACTTTAGAATTCATACCTAGCTACCCAGAAATCTCTTTCACATTCCATACTCATGTTTCAACTTTTTATTTTAATTTTATCATACATGCATTGATCTTTGAATTCTTAACTTAGCATTGGGGTAATTTTGTCCCCTTATTTAATTATTGAATATTTTTTGGATTTTTTTTATAAACATAAAAACATAAAGATAACATAGCTTATCAATGCACATAGATTTTTAATTCTTATAGTTTCACATGAGTAGGTACCCAAATTCCCATTATATTATCATGACACATTCTCTTATTATCTTTTGTTCCCACAATTTCCCATACTTGATTGACTCACACAATTCTATCTTAAGCTAACCAAAGATTCAATTTGGGATATATAATTATTTTTCTGCTTTAGGCTAGTAATGTGGTAAAATATAGAACAAATGAGATTTAAAGGCTCAAAGTGGCTAACAAAGGTAATTAAGAGGGTAGGCTTAATTTGGATAAGTGGGCTAAACAAATAATGGCCTCAATCATATACAAACATATATATATATAATAAACATTGGATATATAGGATGAAACAAAATATAGATTACAATCATAGAGAAGTAAACACACAAGAATAAAATAATTATGGTTAAATAATGTAACCATTCATAAAGGCTCAATTCTCACAGGTTGTGTGTTCTTTAGCTCAAAAATCATGTTCCAAATACAACTTCAAGCAAATTTAACATAAAAGTTTTAATTAAAATTAGTGAAATTTTGTTCCAAAGATAGGGTCTTAGAAGAAACTTATTGTCTTTTTAATCAAGCAGAACATGCATGCAACTAATCTATTACTATGCAATTTATCCTATTCTACAAAAGAAAAACTAACTAAGTATCCTAATTTATTGGTGTTAGGGAAAAGAAATTACCTCCGGAAGTCAGGTACTGACCGACCTCCCCACACTTAAGGCTTTGCACCGTCCTCGGTGCCATCTGTCAAGAACAAAGGTGGGCTGGTAGCAGTATCTCCACAGTCGGGACCATCATGGCTCCTTGTGCTGGTAAAGGAAGTGGAGTCCAGGGTGTCTGAGTCCTTGAATTTTTCCATAATCAGCTCCTTGAGGTATGTGAATCGGCGCTTGTTACGGCGCTCTCTCATCTTAGCTTGTTGTTCCTGCCGATCCAACTTTTCAAGTATCTGATGGAGCAGTTGGGCTGTTGTAGGTGCTTGTGGTGTTGAAGAAGGAATATCTTCAACTGGTTCAGTAGGCTGGCTAGTAGTGGCTGCTGGAAGTCTAAGGTACTTCCCGTTAAGGACATACTGATCATTCCGGGGAAGCATGGCTTTGGTGTCCCCAGCTCTGTAGGAGACTCTGGCTGCTGAGGCAAGATCTGAGACCAAGGCGAGAAAAGGTAAGTTGTCCGCAATTTGTACGTGTCCCATGGCATTCCAGATATGTCGTGGGAGATTCAGAGGTTGGTCTGTAAGGATGCACCATAGTAGAACGGCCATGTCTGCAGTGAAGAAGGACTCATGAGTGCTCGGAAAGACGTAATGAGACATGATCTGTGCCCATACGCGAGCCTCCAAGGTAAGTGCTGAAGCCGATATTCCCTTAGGGCGAGTACGATGGTATCTGTAGATCCATCGGCTGCCAAGTTGTGCGATAACTCTGAGAACAGTGTCCCAGTCAAATTGGTACATCTGGCGCTTAAGTGTGGCTTCTTGAAAGGCGTCCAATCCTGCTAGAATAGGGGGAAGACTTAGAACTTTTTGAATGGCCTCTTCTGTAATGGGGACTTGTTTCTGACGGACATAGACAGACTGCAGGGTTGGCAGGTGAAAGTTTGAGTAGAACTCGACTACTCAAGAAAGATTGACCTGCCTTGGCTGTCTCTGTAGGAAACTCCATTGTCTTCGGGCAATTTGCGGCTCAACAAAGGTAGCAGTATTGGGCGGGAGGAGAAGAAGGTATTCGTTGTTGTAACTCATTTCTGCCAGGATGGGGAACATCTGCTCACAGTAGCGATTGGAAAATCGCGCAGTGTCCTTTGCTGGGAAGGCTTTTTCTTTATCATCAACCTTTATAATCCTTTTAGATTTCTTTGTTGAGGGCTTTACTGCAGTTGAAGAGGGTTCTGCCACTAATGCTCTCTTGGTTCCTCTTCTTGCTGGTTGTTTAGGAGTATCTTTCTCCTTTCCTTTCTTGGTGGCCATCCTGAAAAAGGGAAGAGAAAGTAAATTAAATTAAAAAAAATAGAGCGAGGAAGAGGGAGGTATAAGTGATAATCAATGCACAATAAAGAAGAATGACGTTAACACATGGTCATGACTACATGTGGATAGTCATCAATGGAAATATAGCAAGTGCATTGGAGGACAATCAAATGTAAGAGGTTTATTGGCATGCAGGCGAATGCATGAGCAGCATAGATCAAGCATTTAAATTGTCAAATTGTTATTACTCGTGACAAACTAGCCATCACGTTTGTATTGACAATTAAATTCAATGAATATAATAGTAAAGGGAATTTGTGAAAAGCAAGCATTGAATAGTAGAGTAGAATAACGTGGAGAAGTGCATAATGCCATATGGGCTTTTTAACAAACACATAGCATGCATGTAGAATAAGCTCTTGAAAATAAGATTTTGAACATGCAAGCAACCCTTTTAAAAAGTAATATATAATTGCCAAACAAAGTAATAATAATCAGAAGCATATAATGAAAAACAATGACTCAAATAAATTTATAACACCAAGTAAAAAGGAAAAAGAAAGAAAGAAAAAGAGAATATGAGTAATGAAAGTAAAAAGAAAAGAAAAGAAGATAACATATAAAAATAGGAAGAATAATAGAAGAGTAAAGGGTAGAAGAAGAAAAGAAAAACCTTGTTAATGGGGGTGAGAGAGAGTAAAAAGTGAGAAAGAAGGAAGAAGGAAGGAAGGGAGGGAGAAGAAATAAGGAGGGAAAAGAGAAAATAGGATTTGAGGAGAAAAAGATAAGATAGTTAGCAAATTAGGGTGTGCTGTGCGGCGCAAGCAACGCGGTCGCGTGGAGCACGCGGTCGCGTCGGTCACGCGGTCACGTGACCCGTTTTAGGCTAATGGGGCGAGGGTAGCCTCGCACTCGCACAACTCTCTGTTCAAAATCATATTAGTGCCAAATTTTGGGTGACGCGATCGCGTGGGGCATGCGATCGCGTGAGTGGACTTTTAGAAGGATATGATGCGGTCGCATCGCTCATGCAGCCACGTGGGAAAGATTATGCGCTCAACACCAATCCAGCACCACTCTAGCATAACTTTCGGTCGTGCACCCTTGTTACGTCGAAATCCAGGTCACGCGGCCGCGTGGGGCACGCGGTCGCGTGGGAGGACAATATTCCCAATCGACGTGAACGCGTCAGCGACGCGGTCACGTGGGACGATTTATGCCACTGGCACACCTCCAGCCATGCTCCTGCATGACTCTCTGTTCGTTTATTATTTTCTCCCATTTCCTTGCGACGCGGACGCGTCAATGATGCGGTCGCCTGGCGTAACAATTTTTTTTTAAATAAAAATATGCAAATGCAGATGCACAAAATGTACTAATAAAGAGAAGAGTTATTGAATAAGAAAATTAAAAATAAGGAAAAGAATGATCATACCATGGTGGGTTGTCTCCCACCTAGCACTTTGCTTTAACATCCGTAAGTTGGACGCTCCACTAGCTCAGTCTTCGGCTATGTGGGGATCTTCCAAGAGGAAGATCTCGAGCTCCTTGTTTTTCTTCAGCTGCTCGCCATGGTACAGCTTTAAACGATGTCCATTAACTTTGATAAGTTCAGAGCTTGAAGGATGGCTTAGGTGATAAACTCCGTATGGTTCGGCCTTCTCTACTCTGTATGGACCTTCCCATCTTGATCTCAACTTGCCCGGCATGAGCCTCAGTCGAGATTTGTAAAGGAGGACCAAATCTCCAGGTTGGAACTCTTTCCTCCTGATGTACTGATCATGCACAGCCTTCATCTTCTCCTTGTATAGTCTTGAGTTCTCATAAGCTTCCAGGCGAAGGCTTTCCAATTCTTGCAGTTACAATTTCCTTTCAGCTCAGGCTTTCTCAATTCCTATGTTGCACTCCTTTACTGCCCAGAAGGCTTTGTGCTCTACTTCAACAGGGAGATGACAAGCTTTTCCATAAACTAAGCGGAAAGGACTCATCCCAATGGGTGTTTTGTATGCGATTCTGTACGCCCAAAGTGCATCTTGTAGCCTGGTGCTCCAGTCTCTTCTATGAGGTTTGACTATCTTCTGCAAGATACGCTTTATTTCTCTGTTTGACACCTCGGCTTGCCCATTAGTCTGAGGGTGGTATGCTGTTGCCACCTTATGAATTATCCCATGCTTCTTCATTAATCCTGTTGGTCTCCTATTACAAAAATGGGTGCCTTGATCGCTCACGATTGCTCGTGGTGATCCAAAGCGACAAATAATATGGTTTCTCACAAAGGAAACAATAGTGTTAGCATCATCAGTGCGGGTAGGAATTGCTTCCACCCATTTGGAAACGTAATCTACAGCTAACAATATATAAAAATAACTATTAGAATTTGAAAATGGACCCATGAAGTCAATGCCCCAAACGTCAAAAATTTCACAAAAAAGAATAATTTGTTGAGGCATCTCATCCCTCCTGGATATATTACCAAATTTCTGGCATGGGAAACAAGATCAACAAAATTCAGCAGCGTCTTTAAAAAGAGTAGGCCACCAGAATCCCCAGTCTAAGATTTTTCTAGCAGTTCTTTGAGGGCCAAAATGTCCTCCACTCAGATGAGTGACAGGCCTCTAAGATGGACTGGAATTCTGATTGAGGCACACACCGTCTAATTACCTGGTCAGCGCCACATCTCCATAAATATGGGTCATCCCATATATAATATTTAGACTTGCTTTTCAGCTTGTCTCTTTGATGCTTAGAAAAGTTCGGAGGGAAGGTGCGGCTAACTAGATAATTACCTACAGGTACATACCAAGGGACTATCTCAGATACTGCTTGCAGGTTATCAAATGGGAAATTATCAGCTATAGGAGTGGAGTCATCTGTGATATGCTCAAGGCGACTCAAGTGGTCTACCACTAAATTCTGGTTACCACTCCTGTCCTTAATTTCCAAATCAAATTCTTGTAATAGCAGTATCCAACGTATAAGCCTTGGTTTGGACTCCTTTTTAGCTAATAAATACTTTAGAGCTGCGTGGTCTGAATACACTACTACTTTAGTACCAAGTAAATAGGCTCGGAATTTATCCAGAGCAAAAACAATAGCAAGAAGCTCTTTCTCAGTAGTAGTGTAATTCGACTGAGTGACATCTAAAGTTTTAGACGCATAAGCAATAACAAAAGGATCCTTACCTTCACGCTGAGCCAGTGCTGCTCCTACGGCATGGTTGGAAGCATCACACATTATTTCAAAAGGTTGGCTCCAGTCTGGTCCTCTCACAATTGGAGCTTGAGTCAGGGCGGTCTTCAGCTTATCAAATGCTTGTTTGCAATTTTCACCGAACTCGAACTCAATATCTTTCTGCAGTAGTCTGGATAAGGGAAGTGCTACCTTACTGAAGTCCTTAATGAATCTCCTGTAAAAACCTGCATGGCCAAGAAACGAACAGACTTCCCTCACAGAAGAGGGGTGATGAGCGGATAATTTATATGCTTTTTGGCACTATTTTTAGTATGTTTTTAGTAGAATCTAGTTACTTTTAGGGATGTTTTCAATAGTTTTTATGTTAAATTTATATTTCTGGACTTTACTATGAGTTTGTGTATTTTTCTGTGATTTCAGGTATTTTCTGGCTGAAATTGAGGGACTTGAGCAAAAATCAGATTCAGAGGTTGAAGAAGGACTGCTGATGCTGTTGGATTCTGACCTCCCTGCACTCAAAATGGATTTTCTGGAGCTACAGAACTCAAAATGGCGCGCTTCCAATTGCCTTGGAAAGTAGACATCTAGGGCTTTCCAGCAATATATAATAGTCTATACTTTTCCCAAGTTTAGATGACGCAAACTGGCGTTCAACGCCAGCTCTCTGCCCAATTCTGGCGTCCAACGCCAGAAACAAGTTGCAAAGTGGAGTTCAACGCCCAAACTGGCACAAAAGCTGGCGTTCAACTCCAAGAATGACCTTTCCACGTGTAGACTTCAAGCTCAGCCCAAGCACACACCAAGTGGGCCCCGGAAGTGGATTTATGCATCAATTACTTACTTCTGTAAACCCTAGTAGCTAGTTTATTATAAATAGGACTTTTTACTATTGTATTAGACATCTTTTGATCATTTTGTAGATCTTTAGACCTCCATGCAAGGCTGGCCACTCGGCCATGCCTACCCTCTATTCACTTATGTATTTTCATACGGTAGAGTTTCTGCACTCCATAGATTAAGGTGTGGAGCTCTGCTGTTCCTCAAAGATTAATGCAAAGTACTACTGTTTTTCTATTCAATTCAACTTATCCCGCTTCTATGATATTCATTTGAACTTCAATCTGAATGTGATGAACGTGACAATCATCATCATTCTATATGAACGCGTGCCTGACAACCACTTCCGTTCTACCTTAGATTGAATGAGTATCTCTTAGATCTCTTAATCAGAATCTTCGTGGTGTAAGCTAGACTGATGGCGGCATTCATGAGAATCTGGAAAGTCTAAACCTTGTCTGTGGTATTCCGAGTAGGATTCAGGGATTGAATGACTGTGACGAGCTTCAAACTCGCGATTGCTGGGCGTAGTGACAGACGCAAAAGGAGGGTGAATCCTATTCCAGTATGATCGGGAACCTCAGATGATTAGACGTGCTGTGACAGAGCATTTGGACCATTTTCACAAGAGGATGGGATGTAGCCATTGACAACGGTGATGCCCTTGCATAAAGCCAGCCATAGAAAGGAGTAAGACTGATTGGATGAAGACAACAGGAAAGCAGAGGTTCAGAGGAACGAAAGCATCTCTATGCGCTTATCTGAAATTCTCACCAATGAATTACATAAGTGTTTCTATCCTTATTTTATTATATGTTTTCGAAAACTCCATAACTATTTTATATCCGCCTGACTGAGATTTACAAGGTGACCATAGCTTGCTTCATACCAACAATCTCCGTGGGATCGACCCTTACTCACATAAGGTTTATTACTTGGACGACCCAGTGCACTTGCTGGTTAGCTGTATCGAAGTTGTGACAAATTATGAATTGAGATTAGAGCACCAAGTTTTTGGAGCCATTACCAGAGATCACAATTTCGTGCACTAAGTTTTTGGCGCCGTTGCCGGGGATTGTTCGAGTTTGAACAACTGACGGTTCATCTTGTTGCTCAGATTAGGTAATTTTCTTTTTGTCTTCTTTTCAAAAAAAATTTTTCAAAAACCTTTCAAAAAAAAAATTTTCTCATCTGTTTTCGAAAAAAATAAAATAAATGTTTTCAAAAATATATTTTTCTTCAGAATTTTTAAGAATGAATTCTAGTGTTTCATGAAGCATGGATGGCTATAAAGCCATGTCTAAATTCTTTTGGACTGAGGTTTTGGCCAAAAATTGAATGAATTACACTCATATTCATGCTAAAGCTTGGCTGGCTATTAAGCCATGCCTGACCCTTTGATTGGAGCTTTAGACTAAAGAGCATAAGATTCCTGGAATTCATATTAAAAATTTTGGAATCCTTATTTTTCTTTTTCAAAATGATTTTCGAAAAAATTAAAAGAAAATACAAAAAAATCATAAAATCATAACAATAAAAAATATTTTGTGTTTCTTGTTTGAGTCTTGAGTCAAATTGTAAGTTTGGTGTCAATTGCATAGTCATCTAGAATTTTTCGAAAAATTCATGCATTCATAGTGTTCTTCATGATCTTCAAGTTGTTCTTGGTAAGTCTTCTTGTTTGATCTTGATGTTTTCATGTTTTGTGTCTTTTCTTGTTTTTCATATGCATTCTTGCATTCATAGAGTCTAAACATGAAAGATTTCTAAGTTTGGTGTCTTGCATGTTTTCTTTGCAAATAAAAATTTTCAAAAATAAGTTCTTGATGTTCATCTTGACATTCAAAGTGTTCTTGGTGTTCATCTTGACATTCATAACATTCTTGCTTGCATTCATTGTTTTGATCTAAAATTTCTATGCATTGAGCATTTTTAGTGTTTTTCTCTCTCATCATTAAAAATTCAAAAATAAAAAAAAATATCTTCCCCTTTTTATTTCTTAAAATTTCGAAAATTAGATTTGACTTTTTCAAAAAATTTTTAAAATCTAGTTGTTTTCATGAGTCAAATCAAATTTTCAATTTAAAAATCTTATCTTTTTCAAAATCTTTTTCAAAAATCAAATCTTTTTCATTTTTCTTAGTTATTTTTGAAGATTATAAAAATATTTTTCAAAAATCTTTTTCTTAATTTTATCTCATAATTTTCGAAAATAGCATCATCAATTAATGTTTTGATTCAAAAATTTCAAGTTTGTTACTTGCTTGTTAAGAAAGATTCAAACTTTAAGTTCTAGAATCATATCTCATGATTTCTTGTGAATCAAGTCATTAATTGTGATTTTAAAAATCAAACCTTTTTCAAAACTAATTTCAATCATATCTTTTCAAAAATATTTTCTTATCATATCTTTTTCAAAAACTTGATTTCAAAATATCTTTTCTAACTTCCTAACTCCTTATCTTTTCAAAATTTGTTTCAACTAACTAACTAACTTTTTGTTTGTTTCTTATCTTTTTCAAAACTACCTAACTAACTCTCTCTCTCTCTCTAATTTTCGAAAATATCTTCCCTCTTTTTCAAAATTTCTTTTTAATTAACTAATTATTTTAATTTTTTATTTTAATTTTCGAAAACTAACCTTTTTTTCAAAAATTATTTTCAAAAATTACTAACTCTTTTTCAAAAATTATTTTCGAAAATTCTCCATCTCCCTCATCTCCTTCTAATTATTTATTCATCTACTAACACTTCTCTTCATCTCACATCACTGCTCCTATCCTTACCCTTGTGTTTGGATTCTTCATTCTTCTTCACCCCTATTCCTTTTCTTCTTCTCTTCTCTTTCTTATGAGCAGGAACAAGGAAAAAGGCATTCTTGTTGAAGCTGATCCAGAACCTGAAAGGACTCTGAAGAGAAAACTAAGAGAAGCTAAATTATAACAATCCAGAGACAAAGCCGAACCCAACAACAATAATGCAAGGAGAATGCTTGGTGACTTTACTGCACCTAATTCAAATTTACATGGAAGAAGCATCTCCATTCCTACCATTGGAGCAAACAACTTTGAGCTGAAACCTCAGCTAGTTTCTCTGATGCAGCAGAACTGTAAGTTTCATGGACTTCCATCTGAAGATCCTTTTCAGTTCTTAACTGAATTCTTGCAGATATGTGATACTGTTAAGACTAACGGAGTAGATTCTGAAGTCTACAGGCTCATGCTTTTCCCTTTTGCTGTAAGAGACAGAGCTAGAGTGTGGTTGGACTCTCAACCCAGAGATAGCCTGAACTGTTGGGACAAGCTGGTCACAGCTTTCTTAGCCAAGTTCTTTTCTCCTCAAAAGCTGAGTAAGCTTAGAGTGGATGTTCAGACCTTCAGACAGAAAGAAGGTGAATCCCTCTATGAAGCTTGGGAGAGATACAAAGAACTGACCAAAAAGTGTCCTTCTGACATGCTTTCAGAATGGACCATCCTGGATATATTCTATGATGGTCTGTCTGAATTAGCTAAGATGTCATTGGATACTTCTGCAGGTGGATCCATTCACCTAAAGAAAATGCCTGTAGAAGCTCAAGAACTCATTGACATGGTTGCTAATAACCAGTTCATGTACACTTCTGAGAGGAATCCTGTGAGTAATGGGACGCCTATGAAGAAGGGAGTTCTTGAAATTGATACTCTAAATGCCATATTGGCTCAGAACAAAATATTGACTCAGCAAGTCAATATGATTTCTCAGAGTCTGAATGGAATGCAAGCTGCATCCAATAGTACTCAAGAGGCATCTTCTGAAGAAGAAGCTTATGATCCTGAAAACCCTGCAATAGCAGAGGTGAATTACATGGGTGAACCTTATGAAAACACCTATAACTTATCATGGAGAAATCATCCAAATTTCTCATGGAAGGATCAAAAGCCTCAACAAGGCTTTAATAATGGTGGAAGAAACAGGTTTAACAATAGTAAACCTTTTCCATCATCCACTCAGCAACAGACAGAGAACTCTGAACAAAATACCTCTAATTTAGCAAACTTAGTTTCTGATCTATCTAAGGCCACTGTAAGTTTCATGAATGAAACAAGGTCCTCCATTAGAAATTTGGAGGCACAAATGGGCCAGCTGAGTAAAAGGATCACTGAAATCCCTCCTAGTACTTTCCCAAGTAATACAGAAGAAAATCCAAAAGGAGAGTGCAAGGCCATTGAATTGATCACCATGGCCAAACCTGTAAGGGAAGGAGAGGACGTGAATCCCAAGGAGGAAGACCTCCTGGGACGTCCAGTGATCAATAAGGAGTTCCCCTTTGAGGAACCAAAGGAATCTGAGACTCATCTAGAGACCATAGAGATTCCATTGAACCTCCTTATGCCCTTCATGAGCTCTGACGAATATTCATCTTCTGAAGAGAATGAGGATGTTACTGAAGAGCAAGTTACCAAGTACCTTGGTGCAATCATGAAGCTGAATGCCAAATTATTTGGTATTGAGACTTGGGAAGATGAACCTCCCTTGTTCACCAATGAACTAAGTGATCTGGATCAACTGACATTGCCTCAGAAGAAACAGGATCCTGGAAAGTTCGTAATACCTTGTACCATAGGCACCATGACCTTTGAGAAGGCTCTATGTGACCTTGGGTCAGGGATAAACCTCATGCCCCTCTCTGTAATAGAGAAACTGGGAATCTATGGGGTGCAAGCTGCTAAAATCTCATTAGAGATGGCAGACAATTCAAGAAAACAGGCTTATGGACAAGTAGAGGACGTGTTAGTAAAGGTTGAAGGCCTTTACATCCCTGCTGATTTCATAGTCCTAGATACTGGGAAGGATGAGGATGAATTCATCATCCTTGGAAGACCCTTCCTAGCCACAGCAAGAGCTGTGATTGATGTTGACAGAGGAGAATTAGTCCTTCAATTGAATGGGGACTCCCGTGTGTTTACAACTCAAGGTTATCCTTCTGTAAACATGGAGAGGAAGCATAAAAAGCTTCTCTCAAAATAGAGTCAACCAGAGCCCCCACAGTCAAACTATAAGTTTGGTGTTGGGAGGTCTCAACAAAGCTCTGCACATCTGTGAGACTCCATGAGAGCCCACTGTCAAGCTATTGACATTAAAGAAGCGCTTGTTAGGAGGCAACCCAATGTTTATTTATCTAATTTTCATTGTTTTTCATGTTTTATTAGGTTCATGATCATGTGGAGTCACAAAATAAATATAAAAATTGAAAACGGAATCAAAAACAGCAGAAGAAAAATCACACCCTGGAGGAAGACCTTACTGGCATTTAAACGCCAGTAAGAAGCATGTTTTGGGCGTTCAACGCCAGAACAGAGCATGGTTCTGGCGCTGAACGCCAGAAATGGGCAGCATCTGGGCGTTTGAACGCCAGAAATGCACCCTGGAGAAGAGCTGGCGCTGAACGCCCAGAACAAGCATAGTTTTGGCGTTCAACGCCAGAAATGGGCAACAAATGGGCGTTCAACGCCCAGAACAAGCACCAATCTGGCGCTGAACGCCCAGAGTTGTGTGCAAAGGCATTTTACATGCCTAATTTGGTGCAAGGTTGTAAATCCTTGAACACCTCAGGATCTGTGGACCCCACAGGATCACCTCAGGATCTGTGGACCCCACAGGATCCCCACCTACCTCCACTCACTTCTTCTCACCCCTCTTTCACACAATCCTATAAACACTCTTCCCCAAAACTCTTCACCAATCACCTCAATCTCTCTTCCATATCACCACTTCACCACTCACATCCATCCACTCTTCCCCATAAACCTACCTCATAAACCCCACCTACCTTCAAAATTCAAAATCAATTTTCCACCCAAAACCACCCTATATGGCCGAAATTACCCCCATCCCTTCCCTATATATAGCCCTCCATTCTTCCTCATTTTCACACAACACAACCCTCTCTTCTTCTTCATCTATTCTTTCTTCTCTTGCTCGAGGGCGAGCAATATTCTAAGTTTGGTGTGGTAAAAACATAAGCTTTTTGTTTTTCCATTACCATTGATGGCACCCAAGACCGGAGAATCCTCTAGAAAAGGGAAAGGGAAGACAAAAGCTTCCACCTCCGAGTCATGGGAGATGGAAAGATTCATCTCCAAAGCTCATCAAGACCACTTCTATGATGTTGTGGTCAAGAAGAAGGTGATCCCCGAGGTCCCTTTCAAGCTCATCACCATGAGATCCCGGAGATGCCTCAAATGCATTTTCCTCCACAAAACTATTGGGAGCAAATCAACACCTCCCTAGGAGAATTAAGTTCCAACATGGGACAATTAAGGGTGAAACATCAAGAGCATTCCATCATCCTTCATGAAATAAGAGAAGATCAAAAAGCAATGAGGGAGGAGCAACAAAGACAAGGAAGAGACATAGAAGAGCTCAAGGACATCATTGATTCCTCAAGAAGGAAACGCCACCATTACTAAGGTGGACTCATTCCTTGTTCTTACATTCTCTGTTTTTTGTTTTCTCTATGTTAAGTGCTTATCCATGTTTGTGTCTTCATTACATGATCATTAGTATTTAGTAACTATGTCTTAAAGTTATGAATGTCCTATGAATCCATCACCTCTCTTAAATGAAAACTGTTTTAATTCAAAAGAACAAGAAGTACATGAGTTTCGAATTTATCCTTGAACTTAGTTTAATTATATTGATGTGGTGACAATGCTTCTTGTTTTCTGAATGTATGCTTGAACAGTGCATATGTCTTTTGAAGTTGTTGTTTATGAATGTTAAATATGTTGGCTCTTGAAAGAATGATGATAAGGAGACATGTTATTTGATAATCTGAAAAATCATAAAAATGATTCTTGAAGCAAGAAAAAGCAGCAAAGAACAAAGCTTGCAGAAAAAAAAAATAGACGAAAAAAAATAGAAAAAAAAAAGAAAAAGCAAGCAGAAAAAGCCAAAAGCTCTTAAAACCAAGAGGCAAGAGCAAAAAGCCAATAACCCTTAAAACCAAAAGGCAAGGGCAAATAAAAAGGTTCTCAAGGCTTTGAGCATCAGTGGATAGGAGGGCCCAAAGGAATAAAATCCTGGTCTAAGCGGCTAAACCAAGCTGTCCCTAACCATGTGCTTGTGGCGTGTAGGTGTCAAGTGAAAACTTGAGACTGAGCGGTTAAAGTCAAGGTCCAAAGCAAAAAAAGAGTGTGCTTAAGAACCCTGGACACCTCTAATTGGGGACTTTAGCAAAGCTGAGTCACAATCTGAAAAGGTTCACCCAATTATGTGTCTGTGGCATTTATGTATCCGGTGGTAATACGGGAAAACAAAGTGCTTAGGGCCACGGCCAAGACACATAAAATAGCTGTGTTCAAGAATCATCATACTGAACTAGGAGAATCAATAACACTATCTGAACTCTGAGTTCCTATAGATGCCAATCATTCTGAACCTCAATGGATAAAGTGAGATGCCAAAACTATTCAAGAGGCAAAAAGCTATAAGTCCCGCTCATTTAATTGGAGCTATGTTTCATTGATAGTTTGGAATTTATAGTATATTATCTTCTTTTTATCCTATTTGATTTTTAGTTGCTTGGGGACAAGTAACAATTTAAGTTTGGTGTTGTGATGAGCAGATAATTTATACGCTTTTTGGCACTGTTTTTAGTATGTTTTTAGTAAAATCTAGTTACTTTTAGGGATGTTTTCATTAGTTTTTATGTTAAATTCACATTTCTGGACTTTACTATGAGTTTGTGTGTTTTTCTGTGATTTCAGGTATTTTCTGGCTGAAATTGAGGGACTTGAGCAAAAATCAGATTCAGAGGTTGAAGAAGGACTGCTGATACTGTTGGATTCTGACCTCCCTGCACTAAAAATGAATTTTCTGGAGCTACAGAACTCAAAATGGCGTGCTTCCAATTGCGTTGGAAAGTAGAAATCCAGGGCTTTCCAGAAATATATAATAGTCCATACTTTGCCCAAGTTTAGATGATGCAAACGGGCGTTCAACGCCAGCTCTCTGCCCAATTTTGGCGTCCAGCGCCAGAAACAAGTTGCAAAGTGGAGTTCAACGCCCAAACTGGCACAAAAGCTGGCGTTCAACTCCAAGAATGACCTCTCCACGTGTAGACTTCAAGCTCAGCCCAAGCACACACCAAGTGGGCCCCGGAAGTGGATTTATGCATCAATTACTTACTTTTGTAAACCCTAGTAGCTAGTTTATTATAAATAGGATTTTTTACTATTGTATTAGACATCTTTTGATCATTTTGTAGATCTTTAGACCTCCATGGGAGGCTGGCCACTCGGCCATGCCTACCCTCTATTCACTTATGTATTTTCATACGTAGAGTTTCTGCACTCCATAGATTAAGGTGTGGAGCTCTGCTGTTCCTCAAAGATTAATGCAAAGTACTACTGTTTTTCTATTCAATTCAACTTATCCCGCTTCTAAGATATTCATTTGCACTTCAACCTGAATGTGATGAATGTGACAATCATCATTATTCCCTATGAACGCGTGCCTGACAACCACTTTCGTTCTACCTTAGATTGAATGAGTATCTCTTAGATCTCTTAATCAAAATCTTTGTGGTGTAAGCTAGACTGATGGCGGCATTCATGAGAATCCGAAAAGTCTAAACCTTGTCTGTGGTATTCCGAGTAGGATTCAGGGATTGAATGACTGTGACGAGCTTCAAACTCGCGATTGCTGGGCGTAGTGACAGACGCAAAAGGAGGGTGAATCCTATTCCAGCATGATCGGGAACCTCAGATGATTAGCCGTGCTGTGACAGAGCATTTGGACCATTTTCACAAGAGGATGGGATGTAGCCATTGACAATGGTGATGCCTTTGCATAAAGCCAGCCATAGAAAGGAGTAAGACTAATTGGATGAAGACAGCAGGAAAGCAGAGGTTCAGAGGAACGAAAGCATTTCTATGCGCTTATCTGAAATTCTCACCAATGAATTACATAAGTGTTTCTATCTTTATTTTATTATATGTTTTCGAAAACTCCATAACTATTTTATATCCGCCTGACTGAGATTTACAAGGTGACCATAGCTTGCTTCATACCAACAATCTCCGTGGGATCGACCCTTACTCACGTAAGGTTTATTACTTGGACGACCCAGTGCACTTGCTAGTTGTATCGAAGTTGTGACAAATTATGAATTGAGATTAGAGCACCAAGTTTTTGGAGCCATTACCAGAGATCACAATTTCGTGCACCAAGGGGTAAGGTAAACTAGAAATAACATCCACCTTTGCTGGATCTACAGAAATGCCAGTATTAGACACAACATGTCCTAGTACAATACCTTGTTTTACCATAAAGTGACATTTCTCAAAATTTAATACAAGGTTTGTACTGACACATCTATCTAATACTCTAGATAATCCATCTAAGCAAAGGCTAAAGGAATCGCCGTATACACTAAAATCATCCATAAAAACTTCCATACAGTCCTCAATAATATCAGAGAAAAGACTCATCATACACCTTTGGAAAGTAGCTGGTGCATTGCACAAGCCAAAGGGCATTCTCTTGTAAGCATAAGTCCCAAAAGGACACGTAAAAGTGGTCTTTTCCTGATCATCAGGGGCTATATGAATCTGGAAATAACCTGTGTAACCATCTAAAAAACAATAATGCGATTTTCCTGACAGGCGATCCAGCATTTGATCAATGAATGGAAGAGGATAGTGATCCTTACGGGTTGCTTGGTTGAGGCGTCTGTAGTCAATGCAGACCCTCCAGGCGTTCTGAACTCTGGTTGCCATGAGCTCTCCATGCTCATTCTTCACTGTAGTGACTCCAGACTTCTTTGCCATGAGATGGGGTAGATGATGTCTGCCTCTAGTAGTCTGGTCACTTCTTTTTTGACAACCTCGAGGATAGTGGGGTTCAGTCTTCTCTGGGGTTGACGGACAGGTCTTGCTCCCTCTTCTAAAAATATTCTATGCTCACAGACTTGAGGGTTGATGCCTACTATGTCTGCCAAACTCCAACCAATTGCCTTTTTGTGCCTCCTCAGCACACCAAGTAACTGCTCTTCTTGTTGAGAAGTGAGCTCCCTTGCAATGATAACTGAAAACTTCTGCTTGTCTTTAAGGTAAGCATATTTAAGGTGTGGAAGAAGGGGTTTTAGCTCTAACTTCTGATCATGGTCAGGCTCTGGGTTGTCTGGAGTTGGTAACAGTGGTAGAGCACTGTCATTGTCCTCTGAGAATGTCCCCACACTTGGACCTTGTCCTGCGTGCTTCTCTTCAAATTCCTCCTGATGGACTTCAGCCACGGTTTCATCTATAATGTCACACTTGAGGATAGAATGATCCTCCGGAGGATGCTTCATAACTCCATTCAAATTGAAGATCACTACTCGGCCATCTATTTCAAAAGAGTATGTTCCTGAAAAAGCATCTAATTTAAACTTTGAGGTCTTCAGGAATGGCCTTCCGAGTAGGATTGATGATGGCTTGTCTGAGTCATTTTGGGACATTTCCAGGATATAAAAATCAATGGGGAACGTGAGTCCCTTAATGCCCACTAATACATCTTCAGCAACTCCAGCCACTGTAATAATGCTTTTATCTGCTAACACAAAACAAGCTGCCGACCTTTTTAAGGGGGGAAGCCTCAAAATATCATATATAGACAAAGGCATTATACTCACACATGCTCCTAAATCACACATGCAATCAGAAAATACTACACCACCAATAGTACAATTAACCATACAAGGACCTGGGTCACTACACTTTTCAGGTAAACCACCCATTAAAGCAGATATGGAACTTCCTAAAGGAATAGTTTCTAATTCATTAATTTTGTCCTTATGTATACATAAATCTTTTAGAAACTTTGCATACTTAGGTACCTGTTGAATAACATCAAATAGAGGAACAGTTACCTCAACCTTTTTGAATATCTCTACCATTTTTGGATCAGGTTCCAGCTGCTTCCTGGGCTTCCTTGCAAGTTGTGGAAATGGAATAGGAGTGGTGTCTTCTGCAGTGTCTGTGCCTTTTGATGCTTCCTCCTGTGGTTAAACTTCTTCTTTTTCAGTTATGTCTTGTATGTCTTCTTCCTCTTCAACATCTTCTATTTCCACTACCTCTTCAGCTGAGGTGTGTTCTGGTGGGCTTGGCTCCACCTGGTTCCTCTCCTGCAATGTGGTTCCAGACCTTAGGGTGATGGCATTAATACCACCCTTGGGATTGGGTAACGGTTGAGAGGGAATTCCACTAGAGCTCAAAGGTTGGTTATTGGAGTTATTCATTGATCCAATCTGGGAGACAAGAGCTTGCAAAGTAGCGTTCAGACCATTCAGAGTGGCATTAATGTTATTTTCTATGGTTTGTTGTCTCCGATCAATAGATTGTAGTAAGTCATCATTCGTAGAAGACGAAGGATAGGTAGTTTGAGATGTTTGCTGTTGGGTATTCTGTGGTTCTTGGGATTGCCTCAGGTGAGGTGCTCTATAAGGCTGGTACTGGTTCTGCTGCCTATTATTGTTGTTATTCCACCTCTAATTTCCCTGATTATCTCTGCCTCCTCTGTTGTTGTCCCTCCAATTCTGGTTAGAATTGTCCTGCCATCCATGGTTGTAATTGCCACTTTGATTGTACCCTTGGTTGGGGCGGTCATAGAAGTTATGAGTGGCTGCCACGGTGTTGTCTTCCTGCTGGAGCTGCGGACATTCATCAGTATAATGGCTATAATCAGCACAAATTCCGCAAACTCTTTGTGGGACTAACTGTTGGTTTTGCTGTGTTGGAGAAGGTTGAGCTTGCTGAACTTGTTGTTGATTCAATTGCATCTGCTTCAGTAAGTTGGTCATTTCACAGATACTCTGAGTTAAAGCAGCAGTCTCTCTGCTAGAGGATACTTCTGCAACGGCTTTTGCACGGCCTTATTTCTGCCTATGATTCCTAGTAGATTCAGCTAAGTCGCTGATCAATTGCCATGCCTCATCAGTGGTCTTGTACTTTTTCATAGACCCATTGCTAGCACTTTCCAATGTGGTCTTATCTTGGGGCCTCATGCCCTGTGTGACGTAGCCGAGTAATACTATCTTGTCAATCATATGGTGAGGGCAACCTTCCAGAAGATTATTGAAGTGCTCCCAGTACTCATAGAGAGTTTCAGAATCATCCTGAAAATCATGGAAATATCTTTCCTCAGTTTTTCAGTAACTTCAGCTGGAAAGAAATTTTCCAAAAATTCTCTTCTGAGTGTATCCCAATTGGATACAGTTGCATCGGGTTGAGTGTAGTACCACTCTCTTGCCTTTTCCTCAAGAGAAAACAGGAAGGCTTTCAGCAAAATTGAAGTTTCATCTGCACCATCACACCTGACAGTAGAACAGGCTGCTTGAAAATCTCTCAGGTGCTTGATAGGCTCTTGAGCAGGTAAGCCATGAAACTTGGGCATCAAATTGAGCAGTGCGGTCTTTATTTCAAAGTCTGTAGCCACCGCTGGATGATGCGCTTGAAACGGTTGCATTGAAAAATCAGGGGCTCCAGCCTCCTGGATAGTAACTCTCCTAGGTACTGCCATGTCACCTATACGTAAATCAACCGAATCAGTAGAACGGGGGCTGGTTTCTTCCTCAAATGACGTTTCAGATCCGCCCTCAGAGAGGACTAACTGATGCCGAGCTTGCCTTATTCGTGAAATAGTTCTTTCAATCTCAGGATCGAATACTGGCAAGCTTGGATCAAGAAGTGAACGCGTCATCTAGCGAAAGAAACAAGCAGCTCATAGTAGCAAAATAAAATAAAATGCAAATAAATAAATTCCAATTAATAACTTTAGTACTCTATTGCAACTCCCCGGCAACGGCGCCAAAAATTGACGTGGCAGAAATTGGCGAGTTAAGAATTGTTATAAGATATGCGTTGCAAGTATAGTCCTCAACCAACTAGAAATCCGCTTATCAATTTAAAAAGGGTGTCACAGAAATTAAAATTAAAATAATGGGAGTATGAATCCCAGGTCGTCTCCCAACGAGTTGCAGGAAAGTGTGCTATTTTATTAATCATATAGTTTTCAAAAAGATTTGAGTTGAATGACAGGAAATTAAATCAGAGAATTAATGTAATTTAAATAAAAGCCTTGACTGGGAGTAGATTAGTTGGAAGCCCTATTCTTGTTGCAGTACTTTCAAGATTAATTGATAATTGGGGTTGTTCTGTTTAGTTATCTCTTACTAGGTAAGGGAAAGTCAAACAAGTTGGAATGCTGTTTCTATTCACAAGTCCCAATCCGCTTACTTGGAAGGACTGACGTTAGTGACTAGAGAGCAAACTAATAATAAACCCAATTAAAATTTCTCCCTTGAGCACTCCAACTCAAGGGTTCCTTTCAATCAACTCCCCATCAAGTTAGGGAACTACTCGCTCATTGTGAATGTGGAATTCATAACATAGGAAAGGAAATTAAAGGAAGACATGATAAATAAAACTCAAAGGAATTAATTAAAAATAAAAATAACTCTTGTATTGATAAATTCTAAAATAATCCAACAATAAGATTGAAATAAATTAAAGGACATGGAAGAGTAAAGCCAAGTAAAGAAAACGAACTAGAATGACGAAGTCTTGATGAGGTAACAACTCTTCTCAATATCCCAATGCAAAAAGTAATTAAAAATCCTAAGAACTATGAATGTGTAGAGAGAAAACCTAGAGGAGAGGAAAACTAGATCTGAAAAACTAAAACTATCTAGAATGAATGTTGTTGTTGGTCTCTGCATGTTTCCTGGATCTAGTTTGCTTTTTTGGGCCGAAAACTGGGTCGAAACAGGGCCCAAAATCGCCCCCAGCGATTCTGCAGATTATGCAGATCGCGCATGTCACGCGATCGCGTCATTCATGCGGACGCGTCATTCGGCATTTTGCTTCTCCACGCGGACACGTCGTCTATGCCTCCGCGTCGCTTGTGCTATTCCATCCGCGCGATCGTGTGAGCCATGCGGCCGCGTCAATGCAATTTTCTCTCTTTCGTGTGGTCGCGTGATCCATGTGGCTGCGTCACTTCTCGCTGGTCAGCTCCTCAATTTCTTGTGTTCCTTCCATTTTTGCAAGCTTCCTTTCCAATCTCCAACTCATTTATGCCCTATAAAGCCTGAAACACTTAACACACAGATCACGGCATCGAATGGAATAAAGGAGAATTAAAATACATAATCAAAAGTCTCTAGGAAGCAAGTTTTCAATCATGTAAGAAATTTAGGAAGGAAATATAAATGCATGCTAATCATATGAATAAGTGGGTAAAGATCATGATAAAACCACACAATTAAACACAATATAAACCATAAAATAGTGGTTTATCAGTTATCTATCATTGATAATGACTTGGTGAAATAACTTCTATTATATAAATTTAAATCAGATATGCCCTTGGCCAATTAGCTTGTCTTAATCCATGGTTATTACATTTTGAGTCCTTTGCTTAATGAAGCATTTGCTTTGTCTCAGCATCAATAGTGACCAATTTACGTTTTAATTCATTCACTGTTAGTACTTTTACATTTGCTTATTGTTGATGTTGTTGTAGACTAGATGAGGTGAAAGCTTAGAGAGATCTAGAATGTCCTTGCATTGATGACTTGCAAACTGGTCCCTGCGGCTTTCAATTTTCGGAGGCATTTTTCTAAAGAGCACTCCTAAAGAAAAGGTAAGTTCTAAACATGTCTGTCATATATGTATTCCTATATAAGTGACTTTACAAACCAGGTCTAAGTAACCCTGTTAGCATGTAATACTGTATTTATTATTTCATAGTTTGTGCCATTTTATTTATTTATGTATTTATTTATTTTCCTTTTTAGAGCTTTGTAGTTGTGAACATGTGATAGTTAAAATTTGTTAACTTGTTATAGAATTCGGTCAATCATTAGCATTGAGTCTAGATTTTTGATTAGTTGAAAACATTTATGTCTACCACTATTACAAGTTCTCAAACTACTAGCGTTGTTCAAAATTCTAAAATTAGGTGTAACCAATAATAATGATGTACAATCGTTTCTTGCTTCTTGTAATGTTTACGTGATTTGTTCTACAAGATTAGGCTTGTCCTATTTATGATCCCGATTCTTATCACTGCCATTTTCTATTAAAGTAGACTAGATGTTACATGTGTCTTTTGTATGAACAAGCATTGAGCAAAATCGATTTATTGATTTTGTTTAATTAGTTACTTAATTTACAATTAAGTTTGTTGCTCATATTAATATTGTATGAGGGAGAAGAGCATTCAAATCTTGCTACTCCTCTTGCTAATCCCTCATTACCTCCTCAACCTAGTGGATTTTCTGGGCATAAGAATCGATCATAGATATGGAAACATTTCATTCCAGTCGAAGGTATAGAGAAGTATGCAAGATGTAAAAACTGTAACGGTCAAATAAAATATGTAGGGAAACAAGTGCTATGCGGCAACATTGGAAGCGATGCTTTGACGTGGATAACAAACAAAGCAAGAGACAAAGGATAGAAGGGGGAACAAGTGGTCTTATATCCTCACCGAGTGTTACCAAGCTTGACCAAGCAGTATCTCAAAGTATCATCACTGAAATGTTTGTGACTGAAGAGCTAGCTTTCCGATTTGTAGAAAGAAATGTGTTTCGAAGGCTCTTGCATAGCTTGCAACGTAAGTTTAAAATTCCTACATTGGCCCGTGATATACTTTCTCTTTATGATACAGAAAAAGTTAAGTTACAAAATTATCTCTCTCATCATTGTCAAAAAGTGTGCCTTACAACTGACACTTGGACTTCGAGTCAAAATTTGACTTATATGTCTCTAACGGCACATTTTATTGATGATGATTGGAAGTTACAAAGAGGATATTGAATTTTTGTTGGGTTGAGGGTAATTTAGGATAGTTACTTGATAGAGCTATTGAAAGTTGTTTGGATGCTTGGAAATTACATCAAGTTTTTACTGTAACGATTGATAATGCAACTTCTAATGATGGTGCAATTTTATATTTGAAAAAGATATTAAATGTATGGAATAGTCTAGTTTTGAAGGGAGACTATCTTCATATGCGTTGTTGTGCCCATATCCTGAATTTGATAGTGAAAATGACTTCAAAGAGATTGATGATTCGATTATGAGAATTCGCAATGTAGTGAAATATGTCAAGTCAACCTCTATGAGAAGTGAAAGCTTCAAAGTGTGCATTGAGCGAGAGAGTATCAACTATAAAGGGCTTGTTTGTTTGGATGTAAAAACTCGGTGGAAATCGACATATTTAATGTTGGAGGCAGCATTGAAGCTTCAAGCGGCGTTTGATTTGCTTGAGTTGCAAGATGATAAATACATAAATGAGCTGAACAAATCTTATGGTGTGCTTATAGATGATTATTAGACTTATACAGAGTCAATTTTACCATTCTTGAAAATATTCTATGATACTACATTGCGCATTTCTGGGAGTTTGTATGTTACTAGTAATAAATACATGAAAGACGTCTTTAGCATCGAAAGAAAAATCAAGTTGCATTGTGAAAATACTGATTTGAGCATAAGACTAATGGCGTCCAAGATGCAAAGGAAATATGATAAGTATTGGGGAACTCCAAATGTCATTAACATGTTGTTGTTAATTGCAATTATGCTTGATCCACGTTACAAGTTAGATTTTGTAAATTGGATTTTGGATGAGTCCTTTGGTGTTAAAAAGGGAGGAGAACTCAAGTCAAAATTATCTATTTACTTGAATTTCCTTTATAATCACTACCAAGGCAAAGAGGACGAGTCTCAAAGTAATCAAGATGAAATGATTAATGAAGAGGATGAAGATGATATCCTGGATATTTATTTGCAATCAACTGGCGTGATTCAGATGCTAAATCTGAACTTGACAGATATCTGAAAGAAGATTGTGAGCCTAGAAATAAGTCAATAGAGTTTGATATTTTGGGTTGATGGAAGGAAAATTCAACCCGATTCCCTATTCTTGCACGTATGGCTCGAGAAGTTTTAGCCATACTAGTTTCTACGGTTGCTTTTGAGAGTGTGTACACTACAGGAGGAAGGATTATTGACCCTTGTCGGAGCTCCTTGACACCATATATGGTGGAAGCTCTTGTATACACTCAAGATTGGGTAATAGATGAACCTTTTGGACTACTTGAAAATTTTAAAGAGATTGAAAAAGCCGAACAAGATAATATACCTTTTTTTATGCTTGTTTGTTACTAATTGTTAGTTTTCTATAATTAATGAGATATTTTTTAATGTAGGGAGATATTTTGCAACAAATGTTGGCATGTTTGTTTCTTTATAAAATGATTAAAATATTGTAATGGGCCAAAATTGTGTTGGATTAGAATTAGTTTATTTTAACTTCATTTAGGTTAGTGCTATATCAATCATGTTTTGAATGTTGTCATTGAACAAAAAGTAAGACAATGCTTTAGTTTATTAGTATGTGCATATTTTATGATTCTTGCAACTTTTGATTTAGAGAGAGAGAGAGAGAGAGAGGATGTAAAAACTAGTTTTAGCCTATAAATCAATTTAAACTGGATTTTTCAATTAAAACTGGTTTTATTTTTATGAACTGGTTTAAACTGGTACACTGTATTAGAAACCAATCTCTTATGTGACAAAGCAGTTTGGTTCAGTTTCTAAACCATTTAAAATGGTTTAGTGCAGTTTTAGTTCAGGTTATGGAAAAACTGAACCATGCACACCCCTAGCTCCGGGATATAGTACCTGTAGTGCCTACCATACTTTTCAAACAAAATCCTCATTAATCATAAATGCGCAAGTAGGACAAACCTCTGTCTTTACCAATCCAGCCATTCAGGCCATAAACAGTCAACATCAATATCTTTTAGCAATATCATATGTAAGTTACTAAACTCATTAACCCCTAATTCATTGTTAATTTATCAAGCTTAGGCTCATTAATCCAAATCTCTTGTCAATTATAAATTCCATTACCTCGTTAATGGGATAACACCACCGTCCTCATCGTAGGTGGCACAAACCACCATCCCCCGCAACTATGTCATCTGGTTTAACAAAGCATTTATCTAGAAATAATTCAATTTAATTCATTGGACTTAGTCATGCTCTATCCAAAGCTTAAAAACAAGTTATTAGACTTAATTTAGGGATTACATGTGTTTACAAGCTTGTCAAGAAGGCTAAACAGTCAAAAATAGAGTTTTTTTTAAAGAAAACAGGGTGTGTGCCCACGAACATAACTGTGCCTAAGCACAGATCTAACTGTCATTCCTGACGGGTGCGTACGCACCACACTGTATGTAGGCACAGGCTTGTAAACTCATTCTGATGGGTGCGTGGTACGCGGAATCGTGATTACACTTTAATTATGTAAAGTTCATTGATCTTTCTTTCCCTGGAAATGGCGCCAAAAACATGATGCCAAAATCACGGTTCACAACCCCGTGTAACTGACCAGTAAGTGCACTGGGTCGTCCAAGTAATACCTTACGTGAGTAAGGGTCGAATCCCACGGAGATTGTTGGTATGAAGCAAGCTATGGTCACCTTGCAAATCTCAGTTAGGCAGATATAAATTGATAATGGTGTTATCGAATAATAATTAATAGAATATGGATAGAAATACTTATGTAATTCATTGGTGAGAATTTCAGATAAGTGAATGGAGATGCTTTCGTTCCTCTGAACCTCTGCTTTCCTGCTATCTTCATCCAATCAGTCTTACTCCTTTCCATGGCTGGCTTTATGTGATACATCACCACTGTCAATGGCTACTTTCGGTCATCTCTCGGGAAAATGATCCAATGCCCTGTCATGGCACGGCTAATCGTCTGGAGGCATCACCCTTGTCAATGGCTTCATCTTATCCTCTCAGTGAAAATGGTCAACGCACCCTGTCACGGCACGGCTATTCATCTCTCGGTTCTCGATCATGCTGGAATAGGATTTACTATCTTTTTGCGTCTGTCACTAACGCCCCGCAATCGCGAGTTTGGAGCTCGTCACAGTCATTCATTCATTGAATCCTACTCGGAATACCACAGACAAAGTTTAGACTTTCCGGATTCTCTTGAATGCCGCCATCATTCTAGCTTACGCCACGAAGATTCTGATTAAGAGATCTAAGAGATACTCATTCAGTCGAAGGTAGAACGGAAGTGGTTGTCAGGCACGCGTTCATAGGGAATGATGATGATTGTCACGTTCATCACATTCATATTGAAGTACAAATGAATATCTTAGAAGCGAAATAAGATGAATTGAATAGAAAACAGTAGTACTTTGCATTAATCTTTGAGGAACAGCAGAGCTCCACACCTTAATCTATGGAGTGTAGAAACTCTACCGTGAAAATACATAAGTGAAAGGTCCAGGCATGGCCGAGATGGCCAGCCCCCAAAACGTGATCAATAGATCAAAAGATAATCCAAAGATGTCTAATACAATAGTAAAAGGTCCTATTTATAATAAACTAGTCACTAGGGTTTACATGAGTAAGTAATTGATGCATAAATTCACTTCCAGGGCCCACTTGGTGTGTGCTTGGGCTGAGCTTTAACTTTCCACGTGCAGAGGCCATTTGTGGAGTTGAACGCTAGGTTTTGATCCATTTCTGGCGTTCAACTCTGGTTTTGGATCCTTTTCTGGCGCTGGACGCCAGAATTGGGCAGAGAGCTGGCGTTGAACGCCAGTTTGCGTCGTCTATTCTTAGCCAAAGTATGGACTATTATATATTGCCAGAAAGCCTGGATGTCTACTTTCCAATGCAATTAAAAGCGCTCCATTTCGAGTTCTGTAGCTCCAGAAAATCCACTTTGAGTGCAGGGAGGTCAGAATCCAACAGCATCAGCAGTCCTTCTTCAACCTCTGAATCTGATTTCTGCACAAGTCCCTCAATTTCAGCCAGAAAATACCTGAAATCATAGAAAAACACACAAACTCATAGTAAAGTCTAGAAATGTGAATTTAACATAAAAACTAATGAAAATATCCCTAAAAGTAACTAGATCCTACTAAAAACATACTAAAAACAATGTCAAAAAGCGTATAAATTATCCGCTCATCACAACACCAAACTTAAATTGTTGCTTGTCCCCAAGCAACTGAAAATCAAATAGGATAAAAAGAAGAAAATATACTATAAATTCCAAACTATCAATGAAACATAGCTCCAATCAAATGAGCGGGACTTGTAGCTTTTTGCCTCTTGAATAGTTTTGGCATCTTACTTTATCCATTGAAGTTCAGAATGATTGGCTTCTATAGGAACTCAGAGTTCAGATAGTGTTATTGACTCTCCTAGTTCAGTATGATGATTCTTGAACACAGCTTCTTTATGAGTCTTGGCCGTAGCCCTAAGCACTTTGTTTTCCAGTATTACCACCGGATACATAAATGCCACAGACACATAATTGGGTGAACCTTTTCAGATTGTGACTCAGCTTTGCTAAAGTCCCCAATTAGAGGTGTCCAGGGTTCTTAAGCACACTCTTTTTTTGCTTTGGACCTTGACTTTAACCGCTCAGTCTCAAGTTTTCACTTGACACCTTCACGCCACAAGCACATGGTTAGGGACAGCTTGGTTTAGCCGCTTAGACCATGATTTTATTCCTTTAGACCCTCCTATCCACTGATGCTCAAAGCCTTGGGATCCTTTTTATTTACCCTTGCCTTTTGGTTTTAAGGGTTATTGGCTTTTTGCTCTTGCCTCTTGGTTTTAAGAGCTTTTGGCTTTTTCTGCTTGCTTTTTCTTTTTCTTTCTATATTTTTTTTTTCGCCTAAAATTTTTTTTTCTTTTTTTTTCTGCAAGCTTTGTTCTTTGCTGCTTTTTCTTGCTTCAAGAATCATTTTTATGATTTTTCAGATTATCAAATAACATGTCTCCTAGTCATCATTCTTTCAAGAGCCAACATATTTAACATTCTTAAACAACAACTTCAAAAGACATATGCACTGTTCAAGCATACATTCAGAAAACAAGAAGCATTGTCACCACATCAATATAATTAAACTAAGTTCAAGGATAAATTCGAAACTCATGTACTTCTTGTTCTTTTGAATTAAAACATTTTTCATTTAAGAGAGGTGATGGATTCATAGGACATTCATTACTTTCAGACATAGTTACTAACTACTAATGATCATGTAATGAAGACACAAACACAGATAAGCACATAACATAGAAACGAAAAACAGAAGAAACAAGAACAAGGAATGAATCCACCTTAGTGATGGTGGCGTTTCCTTCTTGAGGAACCAATGATGTCCTTGAGCTCTTCTATGTCTCTTCCTTGTCTTTGTTGCTCCTCCCTCATTGCTTTTTGATCTTCTCTTATTTCATGAAGCATGATGGAGTGCTCTTGATGTTCCACCCTTAGTTGTCCCATATTGGAACTCAATTCTCCTAGGGAGGTGTTGATTTGCTCCCAATAGTTTTGTGGAGGAAAGTGCATTTGAGGCATCTCCGGGATCTCATGGTGATGAGCTTCATACGCCTCTTGAGCTCTATGAATGGGCTCTCTTGCTTGCTCCATCTTCTTCTTAGTGATGGGCTTGTCCTCTTTAATGAGGATATCTCCCTCTATGTCAATCCCAGCCGAATTGCATAGGTGGCAGATGAGGTGAGAAAGGCTAACCTTGCCATAGTGGAGGACTTGTCAGCCACCTTGTAGAGTTCTTGAGGTATAATCTCATGAAATTCCACCTCTTCTCCAATCATGATGCTATGGATCATGATGGCCCGGTCTATAGTAACTTCAGACCGGTTGCTAGTGGGAATGATTGAGCATTGAATGAACTCCAACCATCCTCTAGCCACAGGCTTGAGGTCCAATCTTTTTAGTTGAACCGGCTTGCCTTTGGAGTCAATCTTCCATTGAGCTCCTTCTACACATATGTCCATAAGGACTTGGTCCAACCTTTGATTAAAGTTGACCCTTCTAGTGTAGGGGCATTCATTTCCTTGCATCATGGGCAAGTTAAACGCCAACCTCACATTTTCCGGACTAAAATCCAAGTATTTCCCCCGAACCATTGTAACATAGTTCTTTGGATCCGGGTTCTTACTTTGATCATGGTTCTTGGTGATCCATGCATTGGCATAGAACTCTTGAACCATTAGGATGCCGACTTGTTGGATAGGATTTGTTAGAACTTCCCAACCTCTTCTTTGAATTTCATGTCGGATCTCCGGATACTCATTTCTTTTGAGTTTGAAAGGGACCTCAGGGATCACCTTCTTCTTGGCCACAACATCATAGAAGTGGTCTTGATGGGCTTTGGAGATGAACCTTTCCATCTCCCATGACTCGGAGGTGGAAGCTTTTGTCTTCCCCTTCCCCTTTCTAGAGGATTCTCCAGTCTTAGGTGCCATCAATGGTAATGGAAAAACAAAAAGCTTATGCTTTTACCACACCAAACTTAGAATATTGCTCGTCCTCGAGCAAGAAAAGAAGAATAGAAGAAGAAGAAGAAGAAATGGAGGAGAGGGAGAGTGGGAAGTGTTTCGGCCAAGAGGGGTGTGTTGTGTGAATTTGATGAAGAATGGAGGGCTTTATATAGGGAAGGGAGGGGGGGTTAAGGTTCGGCCATATGGGTGGGTTTGGGTGGGAAATTGGTTTTGAATTTTGAAGGTAGGTGGAGTTTATGAGGTAGGTTTATGGGGAAGAGTGGATGGATGTGAGTGGTGAAGAGGTGATGGGGAAGAGAGTTTGAGGTGATTGGTGAAGGGTTTTTGGGGAAGAGTGTTTATGGGGTTGTGTGAAAGAGAGTGGTGAGAAGAAGTGAGTGGAGGTAGGTGGGGATCCTGTGGGGTCCACAGATCCTGAGTGGATCCTGTGGGGTCCACAGATCCTGAGGTGTTCAAGGATTTACATCCCTGCACCCATTAGGCATGTAAAAATGCCTTTGCACACAACTCTGGGCGTTCAGCGCCAGGTTGGTGGCCATTTTGGGCGTTCAACGCCCATTTGTGTGCCAATTCTGGCGTTGAACGCCAGAACCATGCCTGTTCTGGCGTTCAGCGCCCAGAAGCTGCCCATTTTGAGCGTTCAGCGCCAGAACCATGCTCTGTTCTGGCGCTGAACGCCAGACAGATGCTCCTCCAGGGTGTGATTTTTCTTCTGCTGTTTTTGATTCTGTTTTCAATTTTTCTATTTATTTTGTGACTCCACATGATCATGAACCTATAAAGACATGAAAAACAATGAAAATAAAAATTAAATAAATAAACATTGGGTTGCCTCCCAACAAGCGCTTCTTTAATGTCAATAGCTTGACAGTGGGCTCTCATGGAGCCTTACAGATGTTTAGAGCATTGTTGAAACTCTCCAACACCAAACTTAGAGTTTGGATATGGGAGTTCAACACCAAACTTAGAGTTTGGTTGTGGCCTCCCAACACCAAACTTAGAGTTTGACTGTGGGGGCTTGGGTTGACTCTATTTTGAGAGAAGCTTTTCATGCTTCCTCTCCATGGTTGCAGAGGGAGATCCTTGAGTTTTAAACACAAGGGAGTCCTCATTCCATTGAAGGACTAGTTCACCTCTGTCAACATCAATCACAGCTCTTGCTGTGGCCAGGAAAGGTCTTCCTAGGATGATGGATTCATCCTCTTCCTTTCCAGTATCCAGGACTATGAAATCAGCAGGGATGTAAAGGCTTCCAACCTTTACTAACACGTCCTCTACTTGTCCATATACCTGTTTTCTTGAATTGTCTGCCATCTCTAATAAGATTTTAGCAGCTTGCACCCCATAGATTCCCAGTTTCTCTATTACAGAGAGGGGCATGAGGTTTATTCCTGAACCAAGGTCACACAGGGCCTTCAAGATCATGGTGCCTATGGTACAAGGTATTATGAACTTTCCAGGATCCTGTCTCTTCTGAGGCAATGTCAGTTGATCCAGATCACTTAGTTCATTGATGAACAAGGGAGGTTCAACTTCCCAAGCATCAATGCCAAATAATTTGGCATTCAGCTTCATGATTGCACCAAGAAACTTGGCAGTTTGCTCTTCAGTAACATCCTCATCCTCTTCAGAAGAGGAATACTCATCAGAGCTCATGAAGGGCATAAGGAGGTTCAATGGAATCTCTATGGTCTCTAGATGAGCCTCAGAGTCCTTTGGTTCCTCAGAGGGAAGCTCCTTATTGATCACTGGACGTCCCAGGAGGTCTTCCTCCTTGGGATTTGCGTCTTCCTCTCCCTCTTTGGGTTCGGCCATGGTGCTTATGTCAATGGCCTTGCACTCTCCTTTTGGATTCTCTTCTGTATTGCTTGGGAGAGTACTTGGATGGATTTCAGTGATCCTTTTACTCAGCTGGCCCACTTGTGCTTCCAAATTTCTAATGAAAGATCTGGTTTCATTCATGAAACTCACAGTGGCCTTAGATAGATCAGAGACTAGATTTGCTAAATTAGAAGCATTTTGTTCAGAGTTCTCTGTCTGTTGCTGAGTGGATGATGGAAAAGGTTTATTATTGTTAAACCTGTTTCTTCCACCATTATTAAAGCCTTGTTGAGGCTTTTGATCCTTCCATGAGAAATTGGGGTGATTTCTCCATGATGAGTTATAGGTGTTTCCATAAGGTTCACCTAAGTAATTTACCTCTGCTATTGCAGGGTTCTCAGGATCATAAGCTTTTTCTGCATAAGAAGCCTCTTGAGTACTGTTGGATGCAGCTTGCATTCCATGCAGACTCTGAGAGATCATATTGACTTACTGAGTCAATATTTTATTCTGAGCCAATATGGCATTCAGAGTATCAACTTCAAGAACTCCCTTCTTCATAGGCGTCCCATTACTCATAGGATTCCTTTCAGAAGTGTACATGAACTGGTTATTAGCAACCATGTCAATGAGTTCTTGAGCTTCTGCAGGCGTTTTCTTTAGGTGAATGGATCCACCTGCAGAAGTGTCCAGTGACATTTTTGATAGCTCAGATAAACCATCATAGAATATATCCAGGATGGTCCATTCTGAAAGCATGTCAGAAGGACACTTTTTGGTCAACTGTTTGTATCTTTTCCAAGCTTCATAGAGGGATTCACCTTCTTTCTGTCTGAAGGTTTGAACATCAGCTCTAAGCTTGCTCAGCTTTTGAGGAGGAAAGTACTTGGCTAAGAAAGCCGTGACCAGCTTATCCCAAGAGTTCAGGCTGTCTTTGGGTTGAGAATCCAACCATAATCTAGCTCTGTCTCTTACAGCAAAAGGGAAAAGCATGAGCCTGTAGACTTCAGGATCTACTCCATTAGTCTTAACAGTATCACATATCTGCAAGAATTCAGTTAAGAACTGAAAAGGATCTTCAGATGGAAGTCCATGAAACTTGCAGTTCTGCTGCATCAGAGAAACTAATTGAGGTTTCAGCTCAAAGTTGTTTGCTCCAATGGCAGGAATGGAGATGCTTCTTCCATGTAAATTGGAATTAGGTGCAATAAAGTCACCAAGCATCTTCCTTACATTATTATTATTTTCGGCTGCCATCTCCTCTTCCTGTTCGAAAATTTCTGAAAGGTTATCTCTGGATTGTTGTATTTTAGCTTCTCTTAGTTTCCTTTTCAGAGTCCTTTCAGGTTCTGGATCTGCTTCCACAAGAATGTTCTTATCCTTGCTCCTGCTCATATGACAAAGAAGAGGGCACAGAAAAATAATAATAATAATAGAGATCCTTTATACCACAGTATAGGGATCCCTGTGTGAGTGGAAGAAAAGAGGGAGATAAAGAATGTAATGTAATGGAAGAAACACAACTGTGAGGAGGGTAGAGATGTGAGATGAGATGTTAGTAGATGAATAAATAAATAGAATAAGATGGGAGAGGGAGAATTTTCGAAAATAATTTTTGAAAAAAGGTTAGTGATTTTCGAAAATGGTTTTTGAAAAATGTTAGTATTTTTCGAAAATTTTTAAAATAAAAAATAAAAATAAGAATAATTAGTTAATTAAAAAGAAATTTTTGAAAAAGAGGGAAGATATTTTCGAAAATTAGAGAGAGAGAGTTAGTTAGGTAGTTTTGAAAAAGTTAAGAAACAAACAAAAAGTTAGTTAGTTAGTTGAAACAAATTTTGAAAAGATAAGAAGTTAGGAGGTTAGAAAAGATATTTTGAAACCAACTTTTTGAAAAAGGTAAGATAAGAAGATATTTTAGAAATTAGTTTTGAAAAAGATTTGATTTTTAAAATCTCAATTAATGACTTGATTCATAAGAAATCACAAGATATGATTCTAGAACTTAAAGTTTGAATCTTTCTTAACAAGCAAGTAACAAACTTCAAATTTTTGAATCAAAACATTAATTGATTATGTTATTTTCGAAAATTTGATATAAAAATAAGAAAAATATTTTTAAAAAGATTTTTGGAATTTTCGAAAATAACTAAGAATTTTGAAAAAGATTTGATTTTTGAAAAAGATTTTGAAAAAGATAAGATTTTCAAATTGAAAATTTGATTTGACTCATAAGAAACAACTTGATTTTAAAAATTTTTGAAAAAGTCAACTCAAATTTTCGAATTTGATGAGAGAAAAAGGAAAAGATATTTTTTTGTTTTTTGAATTTTTATGATGAGAGAGGAAAACAGGAAAAATGATGCAATGCATGAAAGTTATGGATCAAAACAATGAATGCATGCAAGAATGCTATGAATGTCAAGATGAACACCAAGAACACTTTGAATGTCAAGATGAACATCATAGACACAATTTTGAAAAATTTTTAATGCAACGAAAACATGCAAGACACCAAACTTAGAATTCTTTAATGCTTACGTACTAAGAATTCAAGAATGCATATGAAAAACACCATACAACACAAAACAAAAAATCATCAAGATCAAACAAGAAGACTTACCAAGAACAACTTGAAGATCATGAAGAACACTATGAATGCATGAAATTTTCGAAAAATGCAAGATGCACATGCAAATGACACCAAACTTATGACATGACTCATGACTCAAACAAGAAACACAAAAAATATTTTTGATTTTTATGATTTTCTATTTTTTTTTGGATTTTTTTGAAAATTATATGAAAAAGAAAAAATAAGGATTCCAAAATTTTTAACATGAATTCCAGGAATCTTGCATTCTTAGTCTAAAGCTTCAGTCCAGGAATTAGACATGGCTCACTAGCCAGCCAAGCTTTCAATGAAAGCTCCGGTCCAAAACACTAGACATGGCCAATGGCCAGCCAAGCTTCAGCAGGTGAATCAGGAACAGCAGCAGGTGGATTAGCAGCAACTAGCTTGCTCTTGATAACAAATTGCTGCCTCAGTCCAAATAAATTTAGACATGGCTTTACAGCCAGCCAGGCTTCACATGCTTCATGAAACACTAGAATTCATTCTTAAAAAATTTGAATAAAATTTTTGAAAACATTTTTATATTATTATTTTTCTCGAAAACAAAGGAAAAAATTTTGAAATATTTTTGAAAAATTTTTTGAAAAGAAAACAAAAAGAAAATTACCTAATCTGAGCAACAAGATGAACCGTCAGTTGTCCAAACTCGAACAATCCCCGGCAACGGCGCCAAAAACTTGGTACGCGGAATCGTGATTACACTTTAATTATGTAAAGTTCATTGCTCTTTCTTTCCCTGGAAATGGCGCCAAAAACATGATGCCAAAACCATGGTTCACAACCCCGTGTAACTGACCAGCAAGTGCACTGGGTCGTCCAAGTAATACCTTACGTGAGTAAGGGTCGAATCCCACGGAGTTGGTATGAAGCAAGCTATGGTCACCTTGCAAATCTCAGTTAGGCAGATATAAATTGATAATGGTGTTTTCGAATAATAATTAATAGAATAGGGATAGAAATACTTATGTAATTCATTGGTGAGAATTTCAGATAAGCGAATGGAGATGCTTTCGTTCCTCTGAACCTCTGCTTTCCTGCTATCTTCATCCAATCAGTCTTACTCCTTTCCATGGCTGGCTTTATGTGATACATCACCACTGTCAATGGCTACTTTCGGTCATCTCTCAGGAAAATGATCCAATGCCCTGTCACGGCACGGCTAATCGTCTGGAGGCATCACCCTTGTCAATGGCTTCATCTTATCCTCTCAGTGAAAATGGTCAACGCACCCTGTCACGGCACGGCTATTCATCTGTCGGTTCTCGATCATGCTGGAATAGGATTTACTATCCTTTTGCGTCTGTCACTAACGCCCCGCAATCGCAAGTTTGGAGCTCGTCACAGTCATTCATTCATTGAATCCTACTCGGAATACCACAGACAAGGTTTAGACTTTCCGGATTCTCTTGAATGCCGCCATCATTCTAGCTTACGCTACGAAGATTCTGATTAAGAGATCTAAGAGATACTCATTCAGTCGAAGGTAGAACGGAAGTGGTTGTCAGGCACACGTTCATAGGGAATGATGATGATTTTCATATTCATCACATTCATATTGAAGTACAAATGAATATTTTAGAAGCGAAATAAGATGAATTGAATAGAAAACAGTAGTACTTTGCATTAATCTTTGAGGAACAGCAGAGCTCCACACCTTAATCTATGGAGTGTAGAAACTCTACCGTGAAAATACATAAGTGAAAGGTCCAGACATGGCCGAGATGGCCAGCCCCCAAAACGTGATCAATAGATCAAAAGATAATCCAAAGATGTCTAATACAATAGTAAAAGGTCCTATTTATAATAAACTAGTCACTAGGGTTTACATGAGTAAGTAATTGATGCATAAATTCACTTCCAGGGCCCACTTGGTGTGTGCTTGGGCTGAGCTTTAACTTTCCACGTGCAGAGGCCATTTGTGGAGCTGAACACCAGGTTTTGATCCATTTCTGGCGTTCAACTCTGGTTTTGGATCCTTTTCTGGCGCTGGACGCCAGAATTGGGCAGAGAGCTGGCGTTGAACGCCAGTTTGCATCGTCTATTCTTGGCCAAAGTATGGACTATTATATATTGCTGGAAATCCCTGGATGTCTACTTTCCAATACAATTGGAAGCGCACCATTTCGAGTTCTGTAGCTCCAGAAAATCCACTTTGAGTTCAGGGAGGTCAGAATCCAACAACATCAGCAGTCCTTCTTCAACCTCTGAATCTGATTTCTGCTCAAGTCCCTCAATTTCAGCCAGAAAATACCTGAAATCACAGAAAAACACACAAACTCGTAGTAAAGTCCAGAAATGTGAATTTAACATAAAAACTAATGAAAACATCCCTAAAAGTAACTAGATCCTACTAAAAACATACTAAAAACAATGCCAAAAAGCGTATAAATTATCCGCTCATCAGTGCGCACGCACAAGCTTGTGCCTAGGCACACCAACAAAATTTTCTGGTTTTCCGCATAATCTCATATTTCATATTTTTATACTAGTTTTTAATCATTCATAAATTTCTCTATGAAATTCAATTTTCTTTCCTTCTTAAACCTTTTTAAAACTCTCATCACTATCTTTAATTTAAGATAATTTCATCAAATTCCTAACTCTGAGCGCCAAGTTATGACCCATCAAAGTTAGTTAAAAACCCATTTTTACCAAAATCTCCAAAATGACATTTTCATACAAAACCTCCAATTCGCTCCATTCCACAAACGAGGGATTCAAGACGAACGCGTAGCCACAATCAAGTCGTTGATCGGAGCTCCATATTAAGAGATATATGGATTTTAGTGTGGTAATGAATAGTGAACAAAAGTTTTCTTCTTTTCCTCTCTTCTCTATCCATGGCTCTCTTAATAAAGGGGGAAAATGAGTGCTGAAATGCCCTAAATGAAGGGCTTAAAAGCCTTGGACTTGATCCCAACATGAGCCTATTTGCAATTTTGATCCCGTTGGCCCTTTCTTAGGCCAAAACCTTTTAAAATAAGTGCTTGGATTTTCATTCTAAATATTTTTCTTGTCTTTCATAAAATAAAGTTCAAAATCTCAAATAACTCATATTTTAAATTTTAAAAAATCTGAGGTCTTACATCCTGTCCCACTTATAAAAAATTTGTCCTCGAAAATTAACATAATATACAAAATATTATATATCTTATTATTTTACTAAAACATGAGGAAAAACATAATAGGGTGCAATTTAACAAAGATGTATGGACGTGGTTAGATATGCCGAAAGAGTGTCAAATCGTATATCAAGAAATATGAGTCAAAGAAATTCGATAAAAACAAAAAAAAAAAAGATGGTGTCTTAGGCCGAAACAGGTTCAAGCTAAATAAGAGAAGTACAGAGTTCACAAATGATGACAACTATGGTCCACGAAGGAAGCGAATGCAAGACATGAAGCAAAAGAACCAATCACTTTTCAAGAAAAGACAGTGAAACAAGAATCTCAAGACAAAGAATAGAGGAATAAACGATTCGTAAGATCGCGTGGCACGATCCAGGCGCATTCATCAATTCAAACCATTCGAAGAAGAACACCTAACATTTCTAAGCCCTGTGATTTACATAACCTATTACTCATATATTGTCTATGATAATCCATTAATGTTTCCAAATACACAAATCAATAGTATTAGGTTAGCCAAATCGAATACCATAAAATATGCACGGTAGACTAACAGAGTTAAATCAGTAAACAGTCACGTGCATAAAGCTCTAACTCTCATCATCTGAACAAGACCTACAACATGACAGACACTCAAAGTATGCAATTGAAGCATAGTCAATGCATTCTTAAGGCTCTATAAGAAAGACTACTTTAATACCATAATGTAACATCCTTACTACCAGAATGTCATGTAACATCCTTACTATCAGAATATCACGCTTCTGGCTGCGTCACTCTAATGGCAAGGATATTACGATGACTTCTATATACTTAATCATAGAATAGGAGCCTTTAACTAAAAACCTCATCAGATTTTTCTTTGAAAACCGAAAGTACATTTTTCTCTTTTCACATATTCATACATACATACAAATCATAACAACACTTTTATACATATAAGAATAATATAATCAAGTACTATACAAACATATCATAAAATCACAAGTCCTATCTCTCTTTACAGAAATATAATAACAAAGGCGAGGGAAAAACTATAACTAATATGTAAATATACAACATAATCAGATGCGCAGAAAAAACACAATAAACTCCTTCGTCCGTCCTTAAAGGAGAAATCTGTGAGGGGTGAGAACCTAACCACACAGTCTCACTATAGGAGTTTCAGAATTGTCATAAGAAGATATATATATATATATATATATATATATATATATATATATATATAAAAAACTATTTTCTACCGCATTGATCATCTCTCGTCTTATGAATCCTTTTTAAAATCAACGGTTAATTATTCAAAAATCCAAATTCATAGTTTATTTGTAAAGCTCTAAACCAAACATAATATACCATAACATTTCACTAGTTATCAGAGAATTGGATTCAGCGGATTTTTCCGAGTGGGAAAATATAATTTTTGCTACAAAAATGCATAAAAACTTGTACTGGTAATTTAGCCTACAGTACTGGCTTAAGTTTGTCCAGTACTACGTATGAGAAAATACAAACTGAAGAAATACTTAGAAAAATATTTAGAATTGAAAATCGGTCAGTTATTTTAAAGGTTTTGTCCCGACGTTACGCCAAACGAACTAAAAATACAAACTGGTTAGACCGGACCCAAATTGGGCCAAAGCCCAACATATATAAACACTTTGATGAGGCATTTCAGCCTCATTCACCACCAAAGACGGAAAGGTGCAGCTGAGTTGAGAAGAGAGAGGAGAAGGGTTTTACTATTCATCCCAATCTTGTTTCAATCATAACTTGCGTTCTGGAGTTCTGATTGGCATGCCATTTGCGGCCACGCGAAGCTTTCGTCGAACTCTTCGATTTTATCTGAACAAAGTGGTAAAAAAATTTTAATTTCTTTTCCAGATCTCTCTTTCATATATTTTCACATTTTTTGCTATAGTGATTGAGTAGATTTTGTGATTTTGATTGTTTAGGTGCAAACTAGCATTGGGTAATTATTGTATTTTGCTCCAATCCATAGTGGGTAAGATAAGAAAGCTATATACCCTTGTGGTTTGTCATATATGTGAACTCTAGTGTTAATTTTTGGGTATATTATATCAACTAGCTTGAATGGGAGTTGAATTGAAGAATTGAAGTGTTTAGAATTGTTATATTGTGGTTGGAACTTGTTGATGTTGGTGGCTAAGCTAAAAGCTTGAGCATAAGAGGTTTTGGTGGTGATTTTGTGCTTGGAAGAAATCGGCAAAGGTATGGTTTCAATTTTCTTTAGTTAATATATAATGTTGCGTGAGATTTAGGCTAGTTACTTTAAGATATGTTGAATTTGTATGAATGATTGAATTGTTGTTGAGAATTGTAAATGTTCGTGATATGAGAATGTTGAAGTGGAGATTGAATGTGATGTTATAGGTTAATGACGAATATTGATGAGCATGTGAATGAATATGATGATGATGAGAATTAATGGAAATTTAGGATTATTGATGTGATTTTAGGTTGGATTTGTAATTTTTGAATGATTTGCTAAGGTGAAGGATAAATGATTTAGGGGTTGAAATGCTTGAGAAATGATGGAGAGGTGTGTGGTATTGATGTTGGGTGTTTTGGTATTATTTTGGTATGGTGACATTATGTTTTGGTTTGAGTGTTTTAAAAACTAGAGGATTTTGCAAGCTTTAGTCAAAAAACCTGTTTTTGACGAACTTCAACGGGCCATAACTTGGTATCCGGACTCCCAAAATTTGTGAAACTTGTTTGAATGAAAATTGGGTCCATGTAGTTTATCTCATTCAATAAATGAATGAAAAATTATTTTTAACGAAAGAGTCATGCGTATTTGAAGTTTTGGTGTAAAAAATAAATTCTGCAATAAAACAGCTTTTTCTGAAATTTTGAAGGCATGCGTACGCAGAACAGGCTATGCGTACGCAAGAATAGGCTTCTACCCAATACTCATGCATACACGACACTAGCATGCGTATGCAAAAATGCCCATTTTACACTCATGCGTATGCAGGAACCCATTTCTGTTTCGAGTGACACTGTTGTTTTCACACTCATGTGTATGTGGAAATGGGCATGCGTACACATGATTCCTGTTTTGCTGAAAATATGATTTTTGAGTTTTTAAGTGCTCTTCTAACTTTCTAAACCTCTGTAACTACTTTAGGATCCCCTAGCTAGTATTTAGACCTTGGGAAAAGGGAGAGTACATTGGGTGGACTTAGTTATATATTTTCTATTATGAGATTAAAGATGGTGACTTAGGCTTGGGAAGTCCTGTGGATGGAATAACTAGAGCGAATTAGCGGAGTGTTGCATTGTGAATAAATTGAGATAAGTGAAAGATTGAGGCTGTTGAATCTGATGAAAATGATAGTGATCACTGAAACTGAGTAATATACTACTGATGTGCTATGATTAGTAAGTCGTTATGCACTTGGAAAGGACGGTAGTTAATCCCGCTTGTCGAGGTTGCGGCGCCGGCATAAGAACAGTGGTTAATCTAACTTATATTGAGATGTGAGGTCTGAGGCAGTGTTTCTCGCTCCCATCCTTTCTGGTCACAAGAGTGTGCTCGGGCACTATATCCCATAAGAATGTGCTAGGGCACTTGATGAGCGGATAATTTATACCCTTTTTGGCATTGTTTTTACATAGTTTTTAGTATGTTTTAGTCACTTTTTATTATATTTTTATTAGTTTTTATTCAAAAATCATATTTCTGGACTTTACTATGAGTTTGTGTGTTTTTCTGTAATTTCAGGTATTTTCTGACTGAAATTGAGGGACCTGAGCAAAAATCTGATTCAGAGGCTGAAAAAGGACTGCAGATGCTATTGGATTCTGACCCTCCTGCACTCGAAATGGATTTTTGCAAGCTACAAAAGCTCAATTGGCGCGATCTCAATTGCGTTGAAAAGTAGACATCCTGAGATTTTCAGCAATATATAATGGTCTATACTTTGCCCGAACATTGATGGCCCAAACTGGCGTTCAAAGTCAGCCTAAATCTTTTTGGCGTAAAATGTCAAAGCTGGCACCTTTTTCGGTGTTAAACGCCCATTCTGGCACCCAGGGTAGCGTTTAACGCCAACTTTGGGCATATGCACGTGAAAGCTTGGAAGCTCAGCCCAGACATGTACCAAGTGGGTCCCGGAAGTAGATTTCTGCACTATCTGCACTTAGTTACTCATTTTCTGTAAACCTAAGTTATTAGTCTAGTATAAAAACTACTTTTAGAGATTCATTTTGTACCTCATGAAATTTTACACTTCATATTGTATCTTCTACGACATGAGTCTCTAAACCCCATAGGTGGGGGTGAGGAGCTCTCCTGTGTTTCAATGGATTAATGCAATTACTACTGTTTTCTATTCAATCACGCTTGATTCTGTTCTAAGATACTCACTCGTACTTCAATATAGAGAATATGATGATCCGTGACACTCATCATTATCCTCAACCTATGAACGCGTGTCTGACAACCACTCCCGTTCTATCTGAGCTCAACGTAGTCATTGGGTGACAGCTTGAGTGCGTATCTCTTGGGTTTCTAATCCACGGACCGAATCCGGAGGTTAGAACCTTCGTGGTATAGGCTAGAACCAATTGGCAGCATTCCTGGGATCCGGAAAGTCTAAACCTTATCTGTGGTATTCTGAGTAGGATCTGGAAAGAGATGACTGTGATGAACTTTAAACTTGCGAATGTTGGGCGCAATGACAGTGTGCAAAAGGACAATGGTCCTATTTCGATGCTAGTGGGAACCGACAGATGATTAGCCGTGCGGTGACAGCGCATATGGATTTGTTTTCATCCGAGAGGATCATACAGCTTGCCATTGAAGGAAGCCATGCGTGTTTGGAGAAGAAGACAGTAGAAAAGCAGAGATTCAGACGACAGAGCATCTCCGGAACCTCAGCCTATTTCTCATTATTGAATCACAAGTACTATTTATTTCATGTTATTTATTTTTCATAAATACAATCATTCTTATCATTAATCTCCTGACTAAGATTTACAAAATAACCATAGCTTGCTTCAAGCCGACAATCTCTGTGGGATCGACCTTTACTCACGTAAGGTATTACTTGGACGACCCAGTGCACTTGCTGGTTAGTTGTGCGGAGTTGTGAAAAGTGTAATCACAATTTCGTGTACCAGTACTATATCCCAAGGCGCAATTTATATATGTTACAGAAAGGCGACATTCCGAGGGAATGTGTCGGGTTAGTAGTTGAACTGACAAGTGATATCATCGCCAATAGGACAACATTCATCATATGCATTCTTATGTGTTTATTTGCTTTGTTTACTTGCATTATGCCAACTTGTATAACATGTTTAATTGCTAATTGAATTACTTGCGATATAAGTTGTTTACTTGTGTTTTACTTGCTTGTATCTATCTATGTTTTCTGCTGGGATTGAGGAGGTTCGGTAGGCAGTGACGATGGGATTGCATGGAGGATAGGTTAGAGAAGGTTGTGGGACAGAGGTGTTCTATAGAATAGAAAATCCTTAAATTAGATAACCCTTTATGGTTTAGAATTTTATTATAAGTTGAATTTTTACATCAGTTTGAAGTTCTAGGATTGTCTTTGCCTTCCCGGAACATTATATCTTATCTATTGGGCAGTGTTACCATACTAAGAACCTCCAGTTCTCATACCATATATTGTTGTTTTTAAGATACAGGTAACAACCCACCTCGGTGAATTTGCGGATGGTGACAGAGCGGAGGATGGCTCAACTTTACTTTTGCTTTATTTTGTTGTAGTATCTCTCCTCTTTTTGTATATGATTGCCTTAAAGGCTTAAACTTTGAGAGACATGATGTATCTATTTTTATCAAACACTCTGTTATATCAGGTTTTAACTTGTTTACTCTATCTATTACCTTTTGTATCCTGGAGCTGTTTATAAGGTTTTATATGTTATGTTCTGTTCCTTTCGTACCAATGTGCTTTAGTTATCGTGTGTGAACTTTTCGCGCTTTGTATCTCTGTTTTATACATCTTTGGTCTTCTTTTCCTTCATTGAGCTTCTAGTCTTAATATTTCTTGATTATATACTATTGTATGGAGCTTTAAAACTGTCGTGACGCTTTGTTATTCTTTGCTTTATGGCTAGAAGTAAGGCTTAGGGTGATAAGGTGTTACAATAATCAAACTAATTACATATACCAATACTAATGAATTATAACCTAATTCTTCTAGTATTAACTACTAAACTTCTAACGAAGCCTAATCACCACCAAATACTGTCCCAACTTGGCTAAGGAAAACCTAACTGGTTCAACAGCCACCAAGTATTATCCCAACCTGGCAAGAGAAACTAATCCTAGTTCAATACCAAATACATAGAAAATTTCTTTTGGTTTTTTAAATGTATTTCTCTTTCCTCTTTTCTCTCGTGACTTTTTCAATTTTTACCTCACCATGATGTCTTTTTCTCAATTATTAAAAGATAAGCATTAGATAGCCATAACAATGAAATTTAAAATGAAGCTCAAGAAGAAGAAAGATAATTCTACATGTATGAGATGATGCTCTGAATTTTTCACTCTATTTTTCTTCCCTTCAAATGTTGTTGAGGGCCAACTATATAGTGAGAAGTTTGCTCCATCAAATTAGTTCATTGCCTTTTTATTTTCATTGTTGATTCTGTCTGTTGTAGCTATCTTCCTTGGCATGCATTGCTTTTCTATTTTGCTCCACCACTTCTGTTGTCCTTGTAGCTGCTCCACTAACCTCTATTGTTCATACATTTCATTTTTGCTCTACCAACCTCTGATGTTTGACTCTTTGTTGTTTTTAATGCAATGTTGTTGTCTTTGTGTCCTTGTTGTCTCTTGTTCTCCATAATGTTGCCAAATGTTCCATTTGCATTTTTCTTTCTCTTAGCAAATGCAGAACCTTCTCTCATTGTATTTTGGTTATGATTTTTGTCTTCATATGCATTAGGATGATGCTTTTATTTTTACATTGTGGAAGTTTGTTGAAGCAACATGAAGTGGGTTGAGATGAATATCTTAGGTCTGCAATACTCATAAACCCATTAGCACACTTTTGGGCTTTTAACCCAATAACAATATTTGTCATCATATTATTAACCCAAAATTAATTTTTTACTCAACAACTCTCTAAACAAAAGAAAGTAACTACCCACCACTATAGGTGGAAGAGTTACAACATGATGGTCAAGCTTTCACCTTAACTATATAAATATTCCATCACACATAGGTATTTCTCAGTCTTAATTTATAAAAATCTATCTAAAATCTTTGCTAACTTAAGCATATTGAAGTCCTTTACAGGTAACACCCCCTGTTCTCACTAAGGAATTCGGACAATTTTGCTTTGTCGGAAAAGACGTCGAAACTCTCATCAAAAGAAGTCTGAACTTCATATTCAGGTCCAAACCACATCAATTTTAAATAATTCTCGGAACAATTAGTATTTTTATATTCTAAAAAAAATCAAAACAACAAAGTGTTAAAGGCCTAATGCTAATTAAATTTTGGCTAAAAATTATTAAAAATGATAGCCATTGAGACTTTCTCTCTATTTATTCTTGGCCAATCTATATTTACAAAGTAATTATAAGTTAATTATTTAAGAGGATTACTATTTTTCTAAACTAAGAATATTTTTATAATTCAAAGAGAATGGCCCAAGTGACTAAAATTTTAAAATAAACACTATATTTATTCCATATGGAATTCATTAAAAAAAATTCTAGTAAGTATATAATTAAGAATTATTTGATAAAATCATTTAAAAAAAATTTGTCCATTACAAAGGTTACTGACATTTAAAAATGTTAAAAAACAAGAATTTGAAAAAGTGACTTTGTAATAATTTAATAATTAATTATTTCTATCAATGGTTATTATTACTCATATCCACAATATTAGATACATAAAAAATAATAAAATTAATAATGTAAGAACACCAAACAGATACAAGAACCATATAAACAAGCAAACAAACCAGATCAGACCATGTTTATCAAATAGGGGTTAAAAAACAAATTAATTAATTAAACTGTATAAATTTATAATATATTAGATAATATCACGTAATACTAATATGACATGCAATAAATCATTTAACATGTGATATTGATACATTATTATCTAACTCACAAAACAATTAATTTATTATCATAATTATTTTATAAATTAGTCGGATTGAATTTTCAATAGTCAAAATTGCTAATTAAAATATAATTGAATTAAAATCATCACGTAACAATTTTGATATATATATATATATATATATATATATAGACACACACACGAAGAAGATTATAATAAAATTCTTTTAAAGTTGTATTTTTTGTGTTCGAAGGAAAAACATAATTCTATTAAGTAAATTCATCCTTTTCAACTGTCAACATTCAACTTATTTGCATTAAAATCGCCAAACCCCATTTTTCTTTTTTAAAACTATATATGTCGTGTGATATAGTGCCATAAGCAGTAACTAGTAAGTATTCCCATATGGTAGTAATTGTATCTTTGCACTCATTTTATTAGTTAATATAGATGTTGAAAATAATATTTTTAAATGTAAAATATTTGTCAATATATTTTTTTGTTTGTTAAATTATACTATTAGTTAATTTGTTAAGGTTAACTAATAATTTGTTATTTTCTTTCATTCTTTTCACACTTATTGTATAACTATATAAACTGTATAGCATAGTGTAAAATTCTTATGATGTATTATTCAATTGCAATTAAAATATTCATCATCACCATATTCTTCTCTCTCTCGGTTTCTTCTCTAATCATTCTTTTCTTTTTTTTCTTTTTCATTCTGCTACAGCTATTTCACTGGCAGTCAATAACCATTCTTTCTCCCTTTGTTGCTAATTTGTTGCTCAAGATTGGTACCATTTTTATATGGTATCAAAATTAGGTTACATCAATGGAGACAAACGAAGAAAACAGCACAAATGCTAACACTTAAGTAGATTTCGCTGTAGATTTCGAACGATTCACAGCGTTTATGCGTCAGTTCTCGCAATTTCAAGCTCAGCTCAACAGATCGAACTCTTATTCTCCAATCTCTGATCCTATCAGCCCGTATTACCTGCATCCGAGTGAAAGCCCAGCTACGATTTTAATTCTGCTTCAATGTAACTTACTTCTCAAAACTACTACCAATTTGCACGATATGTGGAGAGTACTGATAAACCACTATTTTATGGTTTATAATGTGTTTAATTGTGTGGTTTTATCATGATCTTTACCCACTTATTCATATGATTAGCATGCATTTATATTTCCTTCCTAAAATTATTACATGATTGAAAACTTGCTTCCTAGAGACTTTTAATTATGTATTTTAATTCTCCTTTATTCCATTCGATGCCGTGATCTGTGTGTTAAGTGTTTCAGGCTTTATAGGGCATAAATGAGTTGGAGATTGGAAAGGAAGCTTGCAAAAATGGAAGGAACACAAGAAATTGAGGAGATGACCATCGAGAAGTGACGCGGCCGCATGGCTCACGCGACCGCGCGAAAGAGAGGAAATCGCAGTGACGCGGCCGCATGGTTCACGCGACCGGGCGGATTGGAATAGCACAAGTGACGCGGAGGCGTGGACGACGCGCTCACGTGGCAGGGCAAAATGCCGAATGATGTGGCCGCATGAATGACACGATAGCGTGACGTGCACGATCTGCATAATCTGCAGAATTCACTGGGGGCGATTTTGGGCCCTGTTTTGACCCAATTTTTGGCCCAGAAAAGCATACTAGAGCCAAAGAACATGTAGAAACCAACAACAACATTCATTCTACACAATATTAGTTTTTAGATCTAGTATTACTCCTCCTCTAGGTTTTCTCTCTACACATTCATAGTTCTTAGGATTTTTTATTTTACTGCTTTTGCATTGGAATATTGAGAAGAGTTATTACCTTAGCAAGACTTCGTCATTCTAGTTCGTTTTGTTTACTTGGCTCTTACTCTTCCATGTCCTTAATTTGCTCAATTTTACTATTGGATTATTTTATAATTTATTAATACAAGAATTACTTTTATTTTTAATTGATTTCTTTGATTATTATTTATCATGACTTTCCTTAATTCCCTTTCCTATGTTATGAATTCTACATTCACAATGAGTGAGTAGTTCACTAACTTGATGGAGAGTTGATTGAAAGGAACCCTTGAGTTGGAATGCTCAAAAGAAAAATTGTAATTGGGTTTATTGTTGGATTGCCCTCTAGTCACTGACAGCAATCCCTTTTAATTGAGTGGGTTGGAACTTGTGAATAGAAGTAGCATTCCAACTTGTTTGACTTTTCCTTACCTAGTAAGGGATAACTAAACAGAACAATCTTCAATTATCAATTAATCTAGAGAGTACTTCAACAAGAATAGGGCTTCCAACTAATCTACTCCCAGTCAAGGCTTTTATTTAAATTATTTAATTTCTCTAATTTAAATTCCTGTTTATTCAACTCAAACCCTTTTTGAAAACATCTGATTAATAAAATAGCACACCTTTCTGCAACTCGTTGGGAGACGACCTGGGATTCATACTCCCGGTATTTTAATTTTAATTTTTGTGACACCCTTCTAAATTGATAAGCGGATTTCTGGTTGGTTAAGAACTATACTTGCAATGCATATCTTATAACAATTATTGACTCGTCAATTTCCGCCACATCAATTTTTGGCGCCGTTGCCGGGGAGTTGCAATAGAGTGCTAAGTTATTAATTGAAATTTATTTATTTGCATTTTATTTTATCTTGCTACTATGAGCTGCTTGTTTCTTTTGTTAGATGACGCGTTCACTTCCTGATCCAAGTTTGCCAGTATTCGATCCTGAGATTAAAAGAACTATTCACGAATAAGGCAAGCTCGGCGTCGGTTAGTCCTCTCTGAGGGTGGATCTGAAACGTCACTTGAGGAAGAAACCAGCCCCCGTTCTACTAATTCGGTTTATTTACGTGTAGGTGACATGGCAGCAGCTAGGAGAGTTACTATCCAGGAGGCCGGAGCTCCTGATTTTTCAATGCAACCGTTTCAAGCGCATCACCCAGCGGTGGCTACAGACTTTGAAATAAAGACTGCACTGCTCAATTTGATGTCCAAGTTTCATGGCTTACCTGCTCAAGAGCCTATCAAGCACCTGAGAGATTTTCAAGCAGCCTGTTCTACTATCAGGCGTGATGGTGCAAATGAAACTTCAATTTTGTTGAAAGCTTTTCCGTTTTCTCTTGAGAGAAAGGCAAGAGAGTGGTACTACACTCAACTCGCAGCAACTGTATCCGACTGGGATACAATTAGAAGAGAATTTTTGGAAAAGTTCTTTCCAGCTGAAGTTACTGATAAACTGAGGAAAGACATTTCCATGATTGTTCAGGACGAATTCGAGACTCTCTATGAATACTGAGAGCGCTTCAATAATCTTCTGGAAGCATGCCCCCACCATATGATTGACAAGATAGTATTACTCGGTTACGTCACACAGGGCATGAGGCCCAAAGATAAGACCACATTGGAAAGTGCTAGCAATGGGTCTATGAAAAAGTACAAAACCACTGATGAGGCATGGCAATTGATCAGTGACTTAGCTGAATCTACTCGGAATCACAGGCAGAAACAAGGCCGTTCAAAAGCCGTTGCAGAAGTATCCTCTAGCAGAGAGACTGCTGCTCTAACTCAGAGTATCTGTGAAATGACCAACTTGCTAAAGCAGATGCAATTGAATCAACAACAAGTTCAGCAAGCTCAACCTTCTCCACCACAGCAAAGCCAACAGTTAGTCCCACAGAGAGTTTTCAGAGTCTGTGCTGATTATAGCCATTATACTGATGAATGTCCGCAGCTCCAGCAGGAAGACAACACTATGGCAGCCACTCATAACTTCTATGACCGCCCCAACCAATTGTACAATCAAGGTGGCAATTACATCCATGGATGGCAGGACAATTCTAACCAGAATTGGAGGGACAACAACAACAGAGGAGGCAGAGACAATCCGGGAAATCAGAGGTGGAATAATAACAACAACAGGCAGCAGAACCAGAACCAGCCTTATAGAGCACTTCACCTGAGGCAATCCCAAGGACCACAGAATACCCAACAGCAGACCTCTCAAATTACTTATCCTTCTTCATCTTCTAATGACGACTTACTACAATCTATTGATCGAAGACAACAGACCATGGAAAATAACCTTTATGCTACACTAAATAGTCTGAAATCTACTTTGCAAGCTCTTGTCTCACAGATTGGATCAATGAATAACTCCAATAACCAGCCTTTGAGCTCCAGTGGCATCCCCTCTCAACCATTACCCAATCCAAAGGGTGGCATTAATGCCATCACCCTAAGGTCCGGAACCACACTGCAGGAGAGGAATCAGGAGGAGCCAAGCCCACCAAAACACGCCTCAGCTGAAGAGATAGTAGAAATAGAAGATGTTGAAGAGGAAGAGGACATACAGGACATGGCTAAAAAAGAAGAAGTTCAACCATAGGAGGAAGCACCAAAGGGCGCAGACACTGTAGAAGATACCACTCCCATTCCATTTCCACAACTTGCAAGGAAGCCCAGGAAGCAGCTGGAACCTGATCCCAAAATGGTAGAGATATTCAAAAAGGTTGAGGTAACTGTTCCTCTTTTTGATGTTATTCAACATGTACCTAAATATGCAAAGTTTCTAAAAGATTTATGTATACAAAAAGACAAAATTAATGAATTAGAAACTATTCCTTTAGGTAGTTCCATATCTGCTTTAATGGGAGGTTTACCTGAAAAGTGTAGTAACCCAGGTCCATGTATGGTTAATTGTACTATTAGTGGTGTAGTATTTTCTAACTGCATGTGTGATTTAGGAGCATGTGTGAGTATAATGACTTTGTCTATATATGATATTTTGAGGCTCCCTCCCTTAAAAGGGTCGGCAGCTCGTTTTGTGTTAGCAGATAAAAGCATTATTACAGTGGCTGGAGTTGCTGAAGATGTATTAGTGGGCATTAAGGGGCTCACATTTCCCATTGATTTTTATATCCTGGAGATGCCCCAAAATGACTCAGAGAAGCCATCATCAATCCTACTCGGAAGACCATTCCTAAAGACCTCGAAGTTCAAATTAGATGCTTTTTCAGGAACATACTCTTTTGAAATAGATGGCCGAGTAGTAATCTTCAATCTGAATGGAGTTATGAAGCATCCTCCGGAGGATCATTCTATCCTCCAGTGTGACATCATAGATGAAACCGTGGCTGAAGTTCACCAGGAGGAATTTGAAGAGAAGTACATAGGACAAGGTCCAAGTGTGGGGACATTCTCAGAGGACAATGACAGTGCTTTACCATTGTTATCAGCTCCAGACAACCCAGAGCCTGACCATGATCAGAAGTTAGAATTAAAACCCCTTCCTCTACACCTTAAATATGCTTACCTTGAAGACGAGCAGAAGTTTCCAGTTATCATTGCAAGAGAACTCACTTCTCAACAGGAAGAGCAGTTACTTAATGTGCTGAGGAGGCACAAGAAGGCAATTGGTTGGAGTTTGGCAGACATAGTAGGCATCAACCCTGAAGTCTGTGAGCATAGGATATTTTTAGAAGAGGGAGCAAGACCTGTCCGTCAACCCCAAAGAAGACTGAACCCCACTATCTTAGAGGTTGTCAAGAAGGAAGTGACCAGACTACTAGAGGCAGATATCATCTACCCCATTTCAGACAGTGAATGGGTAAGGCCAGTACAAGTGGTGCCCAAGAAGTCTGGAGTCACTACAGTGAAGAATGAGCATGGAGATCTCATGGCAACCAGAGTTCAGAATGCATGGAGGGTCTGCATTGACTACAGACGCCTCAACCAGGCCACTCGTAAGGATCACTATCCTCTTCCATTCATTGATCAAATGCTGGATCGCCTGTCAGGTAAATCACATTATTGTTTTTTAGATCGTTACACAGGTTATTTCCATATTCATATAGCTCCTGAGGATCAGGAAAAGACCACTTTCACATGTCCTTTTGGAACCTATGCTTACAATGTAAGACCCAGAACTTTTGAAAAGTTTTATTATGATCAAGTCTCAAATCATATTGTTATTTATAGCCTTAATTTCAGAAATTATTTTATTAAAGATAATTAAGGCAAATTTTGATTTATTGAATTTGAGATAAGTTATGGTTATTATCCAATTTTACAATTATTGGATTATTTTCTATATTTGAATCATATAGTTGGTAGTTATGAAATAAAAAGGATTTTTATATGATTTTGGACTAAGTAATTAATATTTTAGAATATTGATATTACTATTTTGGAAAATGAAGAAAATAAGTATATTATTTCTAATTATTTGGTGGGGACATTTTATTGAAAATAATTTATGAAATTGATGAGCAAATAGTATTTTTATACATTATTATTAATGGATTAGAATTTATTTCTAATTACTATAATATCCCCACTTTTATTTGAAATTACAAAAGTACCCCTAACCTTAATTTTCAAAAAAATGAAACCCTAGCCACCCCCCTAAACACACATAGCCGCAGCTGCCATCAGAAAGAAAGAAAGGAAGAAAGGAAGTGAACGGGGAAAAACGGAATCAGGGAAAGGGGGAAGGTCCAAGAGAGCAGTGAGGTAGAGAGGGAGAAGGGCTTGGCGCCGCCGTGCATCTTGCCGCGCCTCCTGCCACTGCCGCCCCACTGATTCGCCGAACCCGACACGCCCTGCCGCCACAGCCGGTTGCGTCTGCTGCCTCACCGCCGCCGTTTTCGCATGCATCACCGCCCCGTAAAGCCGCGCCTTGCTGCTGATCTGTCACCGTGTTGCAGCGCCGCCATGGGTGAAGCTTCTGCCACCGCCATGAACTGCAAACAGAGGAGAGAGAGATGTTAAAACAGAGAGCTACGCGAGGAAGAGGGTGGCCGTGGGTCACCGACGTCGGGGCTTCCGTCATGCCCTGCCGCTCGCCGACGCCGATCGATGGAGGAAGAAGACGTGCAAGTCAGGGGCGCACCAGGTAGAGGTCGCTACGGTCGCTGACAACGCGAGGAAGAAAAGCGTTGTCGTGCTCTGCCGCTACCAGCGCCGCGCCTCTCTGTCTCGTCGCCGCCGTCCTCCTCATCGCCGACCAGCCCGTCTCGTCGCCGTCGTCGAACCCGTCCTTTGCCGCCGCCGTTGAAGCTGCGAACAGAGAAGAGGGAAAGGGATGAGTCGCGAGGAAGCAACGCTACCCTTCCATCGCCGCTGCTGCCACGGTTGTGGTTGAGGGTATTCCCATCGCCGTGGGTGGCTCCACCACCCTTGCTGCCGTGCCGTCAGAGTCTGCCGCCATGGCCGCCGGTCTCCTAGTCGCTGCTGTGGTTGGGGGTCTGCTGTGTATGGTCATCGGAGCTGTCCTGAAACACCATCGGAGTCTGATAGCGCTGCTGCCGGAGTTCTGAGGCCACCGGAACCACCGCCAGAGATTCTGGCTACTTTTGCCATTGTCGGTAAGGGTTTTAATTTGCAGTTTTGGTCATTTTGGAACTTGAGAAGGTTTTAATGTTGCGCGGTTTTTATAGTTGATCCACCGGAGCTTCTGGCTGCCGCCGGAGCTGTTGTCGAGGCCGGTTCGAAATCGCAACTGCTTCGTGTTGTTATTCCGGTAAGAAATTATGTTTCGAAAAGCATCGCGTTAGTATTCGGTTGTGTTTGATTAATGAATATGAGTCTTGGTAATGTGGGATCGAGTCCTGATTATTATATGTTGCGATTAGTGTTGCTATGATTATTGCGAAAGTGGCTGGGAGCTAAGGTTTTGGTTGCCGTCAGTTCGGGTTGAGGTGGAAAGGACTCTGTGAGGCGTTTGGGTTATGGAATTGCGTTTTGAGGTAGGGGCGCTTTCTAAAAACTATGTTTTATGTATTGGAATTATTACATATGGATACTGATGTGAGATATTGTGTGTTTGGTGATTGTATCTGTCTCATGTATTATTTGACTGACTCGAATGATTATGGATGTTGGTTTGGCTGAATTGTTGTGCGGCTTTGTAAAATGTAATGTTTTGAAGTTGATTCTTTAAAGATTTGAAATCTGAGTTTAATCCGCTGAGGATTGATTTGATTTGAGTTAATTGTTTTGATGAATTGCAAAGTCGAATGCACTTTTGAATTCAGCCTGGTTTACTTTAATTGATTTGGTTTTGGACAAATGATTTGTTATTGAGCCATTTCTTTAAAGCTTTAGAAATGAGTTAAATCGGTTGATATTGAGTTGATTTTTGAAATGGTTTCCTTGAGGTATGCCACTGAGGCGACTGTTGAATTAGCTTGCTTTTGAATTGATTTCTGGTTTTGAGCTGTTGAAAAGGAATGAGAAACGGTTTAGTTGGGACCCAAACCGGGTGGCAAAAGTCTAAGTTTTAGGGGAGGTGCTGCCGAAATTTCTACAAAATCCTACACTTGTTTGTAAAGTTATTTAAAAAGGGTTGGATTTGAGAAATTGTATTATTTGATTTATTAAGAGAATATTTATGTTTTCAAGCTTAATTTATTTAATGAACTTTATGCGTTGATTTCGGCTTATTTAGAAATGAACTATTTGTACAGTTTGAATCACTGAAGGAAAGAATGATGCTCTAATATTGATTTCAATATAAAAAGGAGCTTTTAGTGATTTTAAAGGAATTTAGACTTTTGATAATCAAGTTTGAGGCATTTTGGAAGAGCTAGAAAAATGGGTTCCAAAAAGAAACCTGAAAGTGGTTTGATTCAAATGAACCGGTTCCGTTTCAAATGAGTTGATTTTTGGACCGGGTTGGAACTTGTGATTTTGTATGATCGGTTTCATAATAACTTCAGTTTTATTTACTTGAACCGGGAATCTATGATTTTAAAAGTTTCAATGAATTTTAAGGAATTTATATAAGTTGACCTTCCCTAAAGACTTGGGACTCTGGCAAGAAACTTTTGTTATAAAATCCCATTGTTGGATGGGTGATTTTGAATGTTCCCAAAAAGAATCTTTAACTTTCCATGGTTTTGGAAGTTTTGGAAAGAGAATGCCGAGAGTGGCTTTGTTTTAAAAAGGGAACTCACTTTGAGTAGATTTGGCTTATGAGCCTGAGATGATTTGAGAAATGAGATCTTTAAAGCCAAGGCTAAAAAGAGTTGAAATTTGATTTCAAGGTGAAATGGCTTGAGAAAAGTGATTTATGGCTTAAATGCCGGTTTTATGAATTTGATGATGTTGAATGGTGGAAGTGTTGTTTTGTTGTGAGCCGGAATGGCCGTGTATGCTATTGAACTATGGCTGATTGCCGAATGAGTTGTGAGCCGTATGACTGATTATGAATTATGAACTTAAGCCGAAGGGCTGTATTTATTGATAAATTGGCTGGTTCTGGATTGAACCGTGAGCCGGATGGCTGAGATGGATGGTGATCCATGGTTGAGTATAAATGCATGTATGCAATTGAATGAATTGTGAATTTAAGCCGGATGGCTGAGATGAATGTTGTATGCGAGTATGCTTGTGTTTTCTCTCTGGTTGTAAGGGTGACAGGGCACCGATACCCTCTAATGGCGACAGGGCGCAGATACCCTCTAATGGCGACAGGGCGCAGATACCCTCTAATGGCGACAGGGCGCAGATACCCTCTAATGATAATAAAGCGCAACAGAGAGACTGTGTCTGGGTTAGCTACCGGACACGTCGGGTTGGCTTGGTAACCGACAGATGATATCATCAGCCACTAAGGACAGGCATGCATCATATGCATTTGTGTGACATTGGTTGGGTGTGCATATTATACTTGGTTTGCCTATGTGATTAATTGCTAACTGTTCTACTTGTAATAACTGTTTGTTTGTGCTTGAACTTCCTAATTGTGTTTGCTACTGGGACTCTGTTGGACTGTGGTGATTGGTTGATTGTTGGATTGTTTGGGCCTAGGGCCGTGGTTGGAATGAGATGAACCGATGGTTGATTTCGGTTTTATGTTTCTGATTTGGAATAAAATATGAAAGCCTATTTTGTTTCAGTATAGATAAACCGTTTTGAAAGGCTTTTGAGTTTTTGAGAATTGAATGGTTCCTCTTTCAGAAAAGATTTCCGACTTTACTTCTATTGTAAACCGTTGTTTTTGAAAAGAGGCATAAGACGGTTATGAATCACTGGTGCGGTTATCTTCATGTATCCTATTACAGTAATTCCCAAAAACCCTCTACTGAGAACCCTTTCGAGGATGATGTTCTCACCCCCTACATTTTTCCCCTTTCAGGATATGGGCGCCGAAGTTACGAAGAGTTTATTTAATTATTGTGATGCTCTGTATTGTTTTAGCTATGGTTTATTGTACCCTCGCCTTTATCTTGATATAATCTGTAAGAGGGATAGGAATTGTATTAGATTATGGTTGTAATATTACTTATATATATGTATGTATATATATGGATGTACTCTTTATGAGTTTTGTAAGTTGTATGGTATTTATGGATGTATGATATCGGATGAAAGTATTTTTGGATCGGTATTGCGATTTAAAGTTTTAAACAGGCTCATATTTTAGTATTAAATAATATAAAGTCGTCGTAATGTCCGAACTATCAGAGTCGCGCAGCCGGAAGTGTGAGCTTTGGTAGTTAGGATGTTACATTATGGTATCAGAGCAGTTCTTCCTGTAGAGCCTGAGGAATGGACTGACTATGCTTCAGTTGCATACTCTGAGTGTTTGTCATGTATTAGGCCTTGTCGAATGACAAGAATTAGAGCTTTATGCACATGACGATCTATTGATTAACGCTGTTAGTCTTGCATTGCATACTTCCTGATATTAAGTTTGGCCGGCTTAATACTAGTGAATTATGTATATGAAAGCATTGATGGGTTATCATAGATGAAATACGAGTTTTGAGTAAATCGAATCGCGGGCTTTGGGAACGTTAAAAACTATTTCTCGAGGCTATTCAGTTGTGTGTCTTGAATTTTATTCGAGTCGATCTGTTCTTTTATACCCTAACCTGAAGTTCTTGTTTGCTAATCCTCTTGAAAAGTAGTTTGATTTTCTCGACTCTATTCCTCTATTCATATGCATTCTTGTTTGATCTTAAGTGCATATGCTTGGTTGAACTCCTTGTTGTATCTATCTTTCTCTGTTTGAGTTCTTCTTGATTCAAGTATTCTTTGATATAGTCTTGAACTTATCTTAATGTGCTGTGACTTTTAACTCCGGGTTCCGTGTTCATTCTTAGAGAACTTGTTGATTCAGTTTTCCTCTTATTTGACAGTGATTACAGCTAATTTTGAGATTTTTATAAAAATTGCTGTTGATTAGATACATACTTATCTATATACAAATTTTGAAGATTTCTTATACAGTTTAACAATTATTTACTCCTATTACCTCGACAGTACTTTTACTGGTTTATAGAACTGCACCTACTTAAAATACAATTTGACTTTCTAGTAACTTTACTATAGTTCCAATGGATATCTTCATTTGATTATGTATTTGGTTATTCTTCAAGATTCTAGAAAGAAAGAATTTTTCGCTTTTACTTAGGTTGAGTTTCGTTTGGTAAACTTCACTTAATTCATTTTGATTGGAGTTTGATTTAACATACTACATGGTTTATGCCATTGTTGTTCTTTTGAAAATGTTGGACTCATAGCTTTCTTTCTATGGACAGACTAAATTCTCTATTAAATCTTCCATCTCCATGAATGTCATGTTTGACCTTGTTTTTAACTGATCTTTTACATCTTGTGAATATTGCCATTGATCTTGGTTTTTCCTTTTTATGAATCTCATTCGTATATGAGTCAGTTTGATTCGTTCAAGTTAGTGCATTGTTTATTCTCCCGTTATCTCTACAAGAGTTTTTAGTCAGAGATTTATCATTTAGAAATCACAAATGATTGAGTTGTCTTTTCCTATGACTTTTTCTTTTAGATCAATTGAAAGCTTGTTTGATGTCGCATGCCTAGTGGATCTTGTTTAAACTACTTTGATTTAAGATCTTTTCTAGTATGGCTTGACTCCTTTTTAGTACATCTTAAACTTCTTGAATGTTCTTCTGAGATGGTGATTTCAAGAACACTTTTGGAGTCTTGTTTTGAATCTTTTTAAAGAAGTTTTGAATTCTCTTTGAAGACACATTAAACGGAATTTACCTTCTGTTGCTTGATTGAGATCGAAACCATTGTTCAATTTTGATGAAGTTAATTTAAAATTCGGCATGCGCTATTTTAAATGAGGTTTTGGAGGACTTCCTTGTTTAGTGGAAACCGATTCGTTTGTAACGCACCACTTATTTCCTTTACCAAATTGTAAGCAAATTTTTACTTCGGAGTTTCTTTTCTAAAAAGAGTTTAACTTCCTCTTTCGTACTTGCTATAAATGTTATACATGCTTGTTTGAATATGAAATTTTGAGAATTTTGAACAAGCATTTGATACTTCCGAGTTTTTATGAACTGCTTTTGGTTAAGTTGTGCATCTAATTATCTTTCTAAAATATTTGAGGAAATATTTTAGCTCTTAGCCAAAGTTGTGTGCATTTGTTTTTGGAACTCTACAAAATCTACTTCAACATGAAATTGTATTGAAGTAAAGTCACATTCATGCTTTTGTTACTCTCTTGAAGGATATTTGTTGCTTAACTTTTCTTTTAGACTGCGAGGTGATTTTCCTGCAAGTTTCCGATTCTTTTAAGAACAATGTATTCAGAAGTATTTTTAATCATGCTCTTAAGTTCTGTGAGTTTTGTCTTGGGTTTGAAATATTTTTTTTTTCTGTAAACCTTATACTTCTTCGACCCAGCTTGAGTTTGTTTCAGACTGATGTGCTAGTTTTCCTCCTATTGATCTTGTTGAACTTCTTTGATCCAAGGGTTATCTTTGAAGTTGTCAATTGATTCATTTCTAGCAAACTTCACTGCTTGAGCATCCTTGTTTATCTGGAATTGGATACACTCTCTCAAATCTTTGAGTATTATCCTTGACATTTGACTCTCCTTTCTAAAGTCTTGTATCCTTCTGAGTAGACTCGAGAATTATTTTGATATCACGTGCGACTTGTAGACGTAGTAACGCGATGCGTTAGTTCTTTAAGGCGTGATATGTGTATACGGAAGTTGAAGCGGTAGGTGTGCAACGTTATGAGTTGTGGGTGTTTTGTTCCTTGCGAACGGGTTTGCGGTTGTCAGGCTTGTGATCGAGTATGGGGATTGTAAAGTGGTTGATGGAGTTGGAAAGTTGAAACCTTGAGGTTGATATAAGATTAGTGTGCGGATATTGAGCACATCGTTTTAACCCCATCATGTTTTATAACCTTCAATGCCTTGCCTTACTATCACATGTTTGAACCATGTCATCATTACTTTGTGAACGCCCATCTTGATTTGCATCCTATTTGGTACCTCAAGTTTTTGTAAAGCTTTGAGATCATATGGCCTTGTGCATTGAGCCTATCTTGTAACGTTTGCTTTGCAATCACACTCCTACCTTTGTATCGTTATGCATACGACCACCCAAGTATTTGAAAACCGTATATATGTTTATGTTTTGGGGATATTTTTGCTTCTTCTTTAAATGTGTTCAAGGGTGAACTGTTATGAAATTCCTTTCATTTTGTATCAATTTTCGAGGGCAAAAATTTTTATAAGGTGGGTAGGATGTAAGACCCAGAACTTTTGAAAAGTTTTATTATGATCAAGTCTCAAATCATATTGTTATTTATAGCCTTAATTTCAGAAATTATTTTATTAAAGATAATTAAGGCAAATTTTGATTTATTGAATTTGAGATAAGTTATGGTTATTATCCAATTTTACAATTATTGGATTATTTTCTATATTTGAATCATATAGTTGGTAGTTATGAAATAAAAAGGATTTTTATATGATTTTGGACTAAGTAATTAATATTTTAGAATATTGATATTACTATTTTGGAAAATGAAGAAAATAAGTATATTATTTCTAATTATTTGGTGGGGACATTTTATTGAAAATAATTTATGAAATTGATGAGCAAATAGTATTTTTATACATTATTATTAATGGATTAGAATTTATTTCTAATTACTATAATATCCCCACTTTATTTGAAATTACAAAAGTACCCCTAACCCTAATTTTCAAAAAAATGAAACCCTAGCCACCCCCCTAAACACACATAGCCGCAGCTGCCATCAGAAAGAAAGAAAGGAAGAAAGGAAGTGAACGGGGAAAAACGGAATCAGGGAAAGGGGGAAGGTCCAAGAGAGCAGTGAGGTAGAGAGGGAGAAGGGCTTGGCGCCGCCGTGCATCTTGCCGCGCCTCCTGCCACTGCCGCCCCACTGATTCGCCGAACCCGACACGCCCTGCCGCCACAGCCGGTTGCGTCTGCTGTCTCACCGCCGCCGTTTTCGCATGCATCACCGCCCCGTAAAGCCGCGCCTTGCTGCTGATCTGTCACCGTGTTGCAGCGCCGCCATGGGTGAAGCTTCTGCCACCGCCATGAACTGCAAACAGAGGAGAGAGAGATGTTAAAACAGAGAGCTACGCGAGGAAGAGGGTGGCCGTGGGTCACCGACGTCGGGGCTTCCGTCATGCCCTGCCGCTCGCCGACGCCGATCGATGGAGGAAGAAGACGTGCAAGTCAGGGGCGCACCAGGTAGAGGTCGCTACGGTCACTGACAACACGAGGAAGAAAAGCGTCGTCGTGCTCTGCCGCTACCAGCGCCGCGCCTCTCTGTCTCGTCGCCGCCGTCCTCCTCATCGCCGACCAGCCCGTCTCGTCGCCGTCGTCGAACCCGTCCTTTGCCGCCGCCGTTGAAGCTGCGAACAGAGAAGAGGGAAAGGGATGAGTCACGAGGAAGCAACGCTACCCTTCCATCGCCGCTGCTGCCACGGTTGTGGTTGAGGGTATCCCCATCGCCGTGGGTGGCTCCACCACCCTTGCTGCCGTGCCGTCAGAGTCTGCCGCCATGGCCGCCGGTCTCCTAGTCGCTGCTGTGGTTGGGGGTCTACTGTGTATGGTCACCGGAGCTGTCCTGAAACACCATCGGAGTCTGACAGCGCTGCTGCCGGAGTTCTGAGGCCACCGGAACCACCGCCAGAGATTCTGGCTACTTTTGCCGTTGTCGGTAAGGGTTTTAATTTGCAGTTTTGGTCATTTTGGAACTTGAGAAGGTTTTAATGTTGCGCGGTTTTTATAGTTGATCCACCGGAGCTTCTGGCTGCCGCCAGAGCTGTTGTCGAGGCCGGTTCGAAATCGCAACTGCTTCGTGTTGTTATTCCGGTAAGAAATTATGTTTCGAAAAGCATCGCGTTAGTATTCGGTTGTGTTTGATTAATGAATATGAGTCTTGGTAATGTGGGATCGAGTCCTGATTATTATATGTTGCGATTAGTGTTGCTATGATTATTGCGAAAGTGGCTGGGAGCTAAGGTTTTGGTTGCCGTCAGTTCGGGTTGAGGTGGAAAGGACTCTGTGAGGCGTTTGGGTTATGGAATTGCGTTTTGAGGTAGGGGCGCTTTCTAAAAACTATGTTTTATGTATTGGAATTATTACATATGGATACTGATGTGAGATATTGTGTGTTTGGTGATTGTATCTGTCTCATGTATTATTTGACTGACTCGAATGATTATGGATGTTGGTTTGGCTGAATTGTTGTGCGGCTTTGTAAAATGTAATGTTTTGAAGTTGATTCTTTAAAGATTTGAAATCTGAGTTTAATCCGCTGAGGATTGATTTGATTTGAGTTAATTGTTTTGATGAATTGCAAAGTCGAATGCACTTTTGAATTCAGCCTGGTTTACTTTAATTGATTTGGTTTTGGACAAATGATTTGTTATTGAGCCATTTCTTTAAAGCTTTAGAAATGAGTTAAATCGGTTGATATTGAGTTGATTTTTGAAATGGTTTCCTTGAGGTATGCCACTGAGGCGACTGTTGAATTAGCTTGCTTTTGAATTGATTTCTGGTTTTGAGCTGTTGAAAAGGAATGAGAAACGGTTTAGTTGGGACCCGAACCGGGTGGCAAAAGTCCAAGTTTTAGGGGAGGTGCTGCCGAAATTTCTACAAAATCCTACACTTGTTTGTAAAGTTATTTAAAAAGGGTTGGATTTGAGAAATTGTATTATTTGATTTATTAAGAGAATATTTATGTTTTCAAGCTTAATTTATTTAATGAACTTTATGCGTTGAGTTTGGCTTATTTAGAAATGAACTATTTGTACAGTTTGAATCACTGAAGGAAAGAATGATGCTCTAATATTGATTTCAATATAAAAAGGAGCTTTTAGTGATTTTAAAGGAATTTAGACTTTTGATAATCAAGTTTGAGGCATTTTGGAAGAGCTAGAAAAATGGGTTCCAAAAAGAAACCTGAAAGTGGTTTGATTCAAATGAACCGGTTCCGTTTCAAATGAGTTGATTTTTGGACCGGGTTGGAACTTGTGATTTTGTATGATCGGTTTCATAATAACTTCAGTTTTATTTACTTGAACCGGGAATCTATGATTTTAAAAGTTTCAATGAATTTTAAGGAATTTATATAAGTTGATCTTCCCTAAAGACTTGGGACTCTGGCAAGAAACTTTTGTTATAAAATCCCATTGTTGGATGGGTGATTTTGAATGTTCCCAAAAAGAATCTTTAACTTTCCATGGTTTTGGAAGTTTTGGAAAGAGAATGCCGAGAGTGGCTTTGTTTTAAAAAGGGAACTCACTTTGAGTAGATTTGGCTTATGAGCCTGAGATGATTTGAGAAATGAGATCTTTAAAGACAAGGCTAAAAAGAGTTGAAATTTGATTTCAAGGTGAAATGGCTTGAGAAAAGTGATTTATGGCTTAAATGCCGGTTTTATGAATTTGATGATGTTGAATGGTGGAAGTGTTGTTTTGTTGTGAGCCGGAATGGCCGTGTATGCTATTGAACTATGGCTGATTGCCGAATGAGTTGTGAGCCGTATGACTGATTATGAATTATGAACTTAAGCCGAAGGGCTGTATTTATTGATAAATTGGCTGGTTCTGGATTGAACCGTGAGCCGGATGGCTGAGATGGATGGTGATCCATGGTTGAGTATAAATGCATGTGTGCAATTGAATGAATTGTGAATTTAAGCCGGATGGCTGAGATGAATGTTGTATGCGAGTATGCTTGTGTTTTCTCTCTGGTTGTAAGGGTGACAGGGCACCGATACCCTCTAATGGCGACAGGGCGCAGATACCCTCTAATGGCGACAGGGCGCAGATACCCTCTAATGGCGACAGGGCGCAGATACCCTCTAATGATAATAAAGCGCAACAGAGAGACTGTGTCCGGGTTAGCTACCGGACACGTCGGGTTGGCTTGGTAACCGACAGATGATATCATCAGCCACTAAGGACAGGCATGCATCATATGCATTTGTGTGACATTGGTTGGGTGTGTATATTATACTTGGTTTGCCTATGTGATTAATTGCTAACTGTTCTACTTGTAATAACTGTTTGTTTGTGCTTGAACTTCCTAATTGTGTTTGCTACTGGGACTCTGTTGGACTGTGGTGATTGGTTGATTGTTGGATTGTTTGGGCCTAGGGCCGTGGTTGGAATGAGATGAACCGATGGTTGATTTCGGTTTTATGTTTCTGATTTGGAATAAAATATGAAAGCCTATTTTGTTTCAGTATAGATAAACCGTTTTGAAAGGCTTTTGAGTTTTTGAGAATTGAATGGTTCCTCTTTCAGAAAAGATTTCCGACTTTACTTCTATTGTAAACCGTTGTTTTTGAAAAGAGGCATAAGACGGTTATGAATCACTGGTGCGGTTATCTTCACGTATCCTATTACAGTAATTCCCAAAAACCCTCTACTGAGAACCCTTTCGAGGATGATGTTCTCACCCCCCTACATTTTTCCCCTTTCAGGATATGGGCGCCGAAGTTACGAAGAGCTTATTTAATTGTTGTGATGCTCTGTATTGTTTTAGCTATGGTTTATTGTACCCTCGCCTTTATCTTGATATAATCTGTAAGAGGGATAGGAATTGTATTGGATTATGGTTGTAATATTACTTATATATATGTATGTATATATATGGATGTACTCTTTATGAGTTTTGTAAGTTGTATGGTATTTATGGATGTATGATATCGGATGAAAGTATTTTTGGATCGGTATTGCGATTTAAAGTTTTAAACAGGCTCATATTTTAGTATTAAATAATATAAAGTCGTCGTAATGTCCGAACTATCAGAGTCGCGCAGCCGGAAGTGTGAGCTTTGGTAGTTAGGATGTTACATACAAGAGAATGCCCTTTGGCTTGTGCAATGCACCAGCTACCTTCCAAAGGTGCATGATGAGTCATTTCTCTGATCTTATTGGGGACTGTATGGAAGTCTTTATGGATGATTTTAGTGTATATGGAGATTCTTTTAGCCTTTGCTTAGATGGATTATCTAGAGTATTAAATATATGTGTCAGTACAAATCTTGTATTAAATTTTGAAAAATGTCACTTTATGGTAAAACAAGGTATTGTACTAGGACATGTTGTGTCTAATACTGGCATTTCTGTAGATCCAGCAAAGGTGGATGTTATTTCTAGTTTACCTAACCCCTCCTCTGTGAGGGAAGTCCATTCGTTCCTTGGCCATGCAGATTTTTACAGGAGATTCATTAAGGACTTCAGTAAGGTAGCACTTCCCTTATCCAGACTACTGCAGAAGGATATTGAGTTCGAGTTCAATGAGGATTGCAAACAAGCGTTTGATAAGCTGAAGACCGCCCTGACTCAAGCTCCAATTGTGAGAGGACCAGACTGGAGCTAGCCATTTGAAATAATGTGCGACGCCTCCAACCATGCAGTAGGAGCAGCACTGGCTCAGCGTGAAGGTAAGGACCCCTTTGTTATTGCTTATGCGTCTAAAACTTTAGATGCCGCTCAGTCCAATTACACTACTACTGAGAAAGAGCTTCTTGCTATTGTTTTTGCTCTGGATAAATTCCGAGCCTATTTACTTGGTACGAAGGTAGTAGTGTACTCAGACCACGTAACTCTAAAGTATCTATTAGCTAAAAAGGAGTCCAAACTAAGGCTTATACTTTGGATACTGCTATTACAAGAATTTGATTTGGAAATTAAGGATAGGAGTGCTAACCAGAATTTAGTGGCAGACCACTTGAGTCGCCTTGAGCACATTACAGATGACCCCACTCCTATAGCTGATAATTTCCCATTTGATAACCTGCAAGCAGTATCTGAGGTAGTCCCTTGGTATGCACCTGTAGCTAATTATCTAGTTAGCCGCACCTTTCCTCCAAACTTTTCTAAGAATCAAAGAGACAAGCTGAAAAGCGAGTCTAAATATTATATATGGGATGACCCATATTTATGGAGATGTGGCGCTGACCAGGTAATTAGACGGTGTGTGCCTCAATTAGAATTCCAGTCCATCTTAGAGGCCTGTCACTCATCTGAGAGTGGAGGACATTTTGGCAAGAACAGCTAGAAAAATCTTAGACTGTGGATTCTGGTGGCCTACTCTTTTTAGAGACGCTGCTGAATTTTGTAGATCTTGTTTCCCATGCCAAAAATTTGGTAATATATCCAAGAGGAATGAGATGCCTCAACAAATTATGCTTTTCTGTGAAATTTTTGATGTTTGGGGGATTGACTTCATGGGTCCATTTCCAAATTCTAATGGTTATTTTTATATATTGTTAGCTGTGGATTACGTTTCCAAATGGGTGAAAGAAATTTCTACCCGCACTGATGATGCTAACACTGTTGTTTTCTTTGTGAGAAACTACATTATTTGTCGCTTTGGATCACCACGAGCAATCGCGAGTGATCAAGGCACCCATTTTTGTAACAGGAGACTAACAGGATTAATGAAGAAGCATGGGATAATTCATAAGGTTGCAACAGCCTACCATCCTCAAACTAATGGGCAAGCCGAGGTGTCAAACAGAGAGATAAAGCATATCTTGCAGAAGATAGTCAAACCTCATAGAAGAGACTGGAGCACCAGGCTATAAGATGCACTCTGGGCATACAGAACAGCATACAAAACACCCATTGGGATGAGTCCTTTCCGCTTAGTTTATGGAAAAGCTTGTCATCTCTCTATTGAAGTAGAGCACAAAGCCTTTTGGACAGTAAAGGAATGCAATATGGGAATTGAGAAAGCCGGAGCTGAAAGGAAGTTGCAACTGCAAGAATTGGAAAGCCTTCGCCTAGAAGCTTATGAGAACTCAAGACTATACAAGGAGAAGATGAAGGCTGTACATGATCAGCACATCAAGAAAAAAGAGTTCCAACCTGAGGATTTAGTCCTCCTTTACAAATCTCGACTGAGGCTCATGCCAGGCAAGTTGTGATCAAGATGGGAAGGTCCATACAGAGTAGAGAAGGCCAAACCGTACGGAGTTTTTCACCTAAGTCATCCTTCAAGCTCTGAACTTATCAAAGTTAATGGACAACGTTTAAAGCTGTACCATGGAGAGAGGATAAAGAAAAACAAGGAGCTCGAGATCTTCCTCTTGGAAGATCCCCACATAGCCGAAGACTGAGCTAGTGAAGCGTCCAACTTACGGACGTTAAAGCAAAGTGCTAGGTGGGAGACAACCCACCATGGTATGATCGTTCTTTTCTTTATTCTTAGTTTTCCTATTCAATAACTCTTCTCTTTATTAGTACATTTCGTGCATCTGCATTTACATACTTTTATTTAAAAAAAATTCACGCGACGCGACCACATCATTGACGCGTCCGCGTCGCAGGTGATTGGAGAAAATAATAAAACGAACAAAGAGTCACGCGAGAGCGTGGCTGAAGGCGTGCCCGTGGCACAAATTGCCCCACGCGACCGCGTCGGGTGGGAACATTGGCCTCCCACGCGACCGCGTCACTCACGCGGCCGCATGCCCTGGAATTCGTCGTGAAAAGGGTACACGACCAAAAGTTGTGCTAGAGTGGTGCTGGATTGGCGCTTAACGCACAATTCTTCCCACGCGGACGCATGGCTCATGCGTCCGTGTCATATCCTTCTAATGGCCACTCACGCGATCGCATGCCCCATGCGATCGCGTCACCCAACATTTGGCGCAATAAGAGTTTGAACAGAGAGTTGTGCAAGTGCGAGGCTGCCCTCGCGCCAGTAGCATAAAACGGGTTACGCGACCGCGTGACCGACGCGACTGCGTCAATTAGTATAAGTTCAAGTCACGCAACCGCGTGTCCCACGCGACCGCGTCGCTTGCACCGCACAGCTTTCCTGATTTGCCAATTATCTTATCTTTCTTTTCCCCAAATCCTATTTTCTTTTTTCCTTCTTATTTCTTCCTTCTTCCTTCTTCCTTCTTTCTCACTTTCTACTCTCTCTCTCTCTCTCCCTCACCCCATTAACAAGGTTTTCTTTTCTTCTTCCCCCCTTACTTTTCTATTATTCTTCTTATTTTTATATGTTATCTTCTTTTCTTTTCTTTTTACTTCCATTATCCATATTTTCTTTTTCTTTTTTTTCCTTTTTACTTGGTGTTGGAAATTTATTTGAGTCATTATTTCTCATTATATGCTTGTGGATTGTTGTAAAATTGTTTGGCAATTATATATTACTTTTTTTAAAGGGTTGCTTGCATGTTCACTTTAATACTTTCTATACCTTATTTACCATGCATGCTATGTGTTTGTGAAAAAGCCCATATGGCATCATGCATTTTTCTACATTATTATATTCTACTATTCAATGCTTGTTTTTCACAAATTCCCTTTACTATTGTATTAATTGAATTTAATTGTCAATACAAATATGATGGCTAGTTTGTTACGAGTGATAACACATTCAACTAATTAAATGCTTGATCTATGCTACTCATGCCTTTGCCTGCATGCCAATAAACCCCTTGCATTTAATTATTCTCCAATGCACTTGCTATATTTCCATTGATGAACTTTTCACATGTAGTCATGACCATGTGTTAACAATATCCTCTTTACCGTGCATTGTTTATCACTTATACAACCCTCTTTCCTTGCCCTATCTCTTTGAATTTACATTACTTTCTTTTTTTCTTTTTCAGGATGGCCACCAAGAAAGGAAAAGAGAAAGCTACTCCCAAATCACCAGCAAAAAGAGGAACAAAAAGAGCATTAGTGGCAGAGCCCTCTTCAACTGCGGTTAAACCCTCAACAAAAAGAACTAAGAGGATTATAAAGCTTGATGATAAAGAAAGAGCCTTACCAGCAAAGGACACTGCGCGATTTCCCAATCGCTACTGTGAGCAGATGTTCCCCATCCTGGCAGAAAGGAGTTACAACAACGAATACCTTCTTCTCCTCCCAAATCATATTGCTACCTTTGTTGAGCCGCAAATTGCACAAATACAATGGGGTTTCCTACAGAGACAGCCAAGGCAGGTCAATCTTTCTTGGGTAGTCGAGTTCTACTCCAACTTCCACCTGCCAACCCTGTAGTCTGTCTTTGTCCGTCAGAAGCAAGTCCCCATTACAGAAGAGGCCATTCAAAAAGCTCTAGGTCTTTCCCCAGTTCCAGAAGGATTGGACGCCTTTCAAGAAGCCGCACTCAAGCGCCAGATATACCAATTTGACTGGAACGCCGTTCTCAGAGTTATCACACTACCTGGCAGCCGTTGGATCTACGGATACCATCGTACCCGCCCTAAGGGAATATCGGCTTCAGCACTTACCTTGGAGGCTCGCGTATGGGCACAGATCATGTCCCATTACGTCTTTCTGAGCACTCACGAGTCCTCCTTCACTGCGGACATGGCCGTTCTACTATGGTGCATCCTTACAGACCAACCTCTGAACCTACCAAGACACATCCGGAATGCCATGTGACACGTACAAATTGCGGACAACTTACCTTTTTCCGCCTTGGTCTCAGATCTTGTCTCAGCAGCCGAAATTTTCTACAGAGCTGGGGACACCAAAGCCATGCTCCCACGGGATGATCAGTATGTCCCTAACGGGAAATACATCAGACATCCATCAGCCGCTACAAGCCATCCTACTGAACCGGTTGAAGATATTCCTTCTTCAACACCACAAGCACTTACAACAGACCAACTGCTCCATCAGATACTCGAAAGGTTGGATCGGCAGGAACACAAAGCTAAGATGAGAGAGCGCCGTAACAAGCGCCAATTCACATACCTCAAGGAGCTGATTATGAGAAAATTCAAGGACTCAGACACCCCGGACTCCACTTCCTTTACTAGCACAGGAAGCCATGATGGTCCCAACTGTGGAGATACTGCTACCAGCCCACCTTTGTTCCTGACAGATGGCACCGAGGACGGTGCAAGGCCTTAAGTGTGGGGAGGTCGATCAGTACCTGACTTTCGGAGGTAATTTCCCTCCCTAAACACCAATAAATTAGGATATTTAGTTAGTTTTTCTTTTGTAGAATAGGATAAATTGCATAATAATAGGTTAGTTGCATGCATGTTCTACTTGATTGAAAAGACAATAAGTTTTCCTCTAAGACCCTATTTTTGGAACAAAATTTTACTAACTTTAATTAAAACTCTTATGTAAAATTTGCTTGAAGTTGTATTTAGAACATGATTTTTGAGCTAAAAGAACACACAACCTGTGAGATTTGAGCCTTTATGCATGGTTATATTATTTAACCATAATTATTTTTTTCTTGTGTGTTTACTTCTCTATGATTGTAATCTATATTTTGTTCCATCCTATATGTCCAATGTTTATTATATTTATATGTTTGTATATGATTGAGGCCATTAATTGTTTAGCTCACTTATCCAAATTAAACCTACCCTTTCAATTACCTTTGTTAGCCACTTTGAGCCTTTAAATCTCATTTGTTCTATATTTTACCACATTACTAGCTTTAAGCAGAAAAAAATAATTATATATCCCAAATTGAATCTTTGGTTAGCTTAAGATAGAATTGTGTGTGCTAATTAAGTATGGGAAATTGTGGGAACAAAAGATAATAAGGGAATGTGTCATGATAATATAATGGGAATTTGGATACCTACTCATGTGAAACTATAAGAATTAAAAATCTATGTGTATTGATAAGCTATGTTTATTTTTTTTATTTATGTTAAAAAAAAAACAAAAATATTCAATAAATAAATAAGGGGACAAAATTACCCCAAATGCTAAGTTAAGAATTCAAAGATCAATGCATGTATGATAAAAATTAAAATAAAAAGTTGATACACGAGTATGGAATGTGAAAGGGAAATACCGGGTAGCTAGGTATGAATTCTAAAGTTATAAAGAATATATATAGGTTATGTTAAAGCTTAGGTTAATTAAAGATTCAGTTTATAAGCTTACTTAGCCACATATGTATCCCTACCATTACCTTGGCCCCATTACAACCTTGAAAAGACCTCATGATGTTTGCATTAGTATATTAAATATTGTTGATTGGTTAGGAGAAGAACAAAACAAAAAAATTAGAGAGCATGATTAGAGAAGGATAGAGTGATTGTCCTATACACTAGAAAGATTAGAGCATACATACATCATCAGTGAGGGTTCAATGCTTAAAATTCTATGTTCCCTGCTTTCATGAGCTACCTTCTTGCATTTTTATCTATTCTTACTGTATAAGAATTGAATTAGTGGAATTTGATTTGTAATTGTTTTGAAGAGCTTATTTACTATTGATCAAGTAGACAAGAATCACATAGTTGCATTTACATATATAGGTTGCATTGCATTGCATGAGTTTTACATGTTCCTACTCATTTATTTTATCTCCTTCAACTAAGCATGAGGACATGCTAATGTTTAAGTGTGGGGAGGTTGATAAACCATTATTTTATAGTTTATAATGTGTTTAATTGTGTGGTTTTATCATGATCTTTACCCACTTATTCATATGATTAGCATGCATTTATATTTCCTTTCTAAAATTATTACATGATTGAAAACTTGCTTCCTAGAGACTTTTAATTATGTATTTTAATTCTCCTTTATTCCATTCGATGCCGTGATCTGTGTGTTAAGTGTTTCAGGCTTTATAGGGCATGAATGAGTTGGAGATTGGAAAGGAAGCTTGCAAAAATGGAAGGAACACAAGAAATTGAGGAGATGACTAGCGAGAAGTGACGCGACCGCATGGCTCACGCGCGAAAGAGAGAAAATCGCATTGACGCGGCCGCATGGTTCACGCGACCGCGCGGATTGGAATAGCACAAGTGACGCGGAGGCGTGGATGACGCGCTCGCGTGGCAGGGCAAAACGCCGAATGACGCGGCCGCATGAATGACGCGATAGCGTGACGTGCGCGATCTGCATAATCTGCAGAATTTGCTGGGGGCGATTTTGAGCCCTGTTTTGACCCAATTTTCGGCTCAGAAAAGCATACTAGAGCCAGAGAACATGCAAAAACCAACAACAACATTCATCCTACACAATATTAGTTTTTAGATCTAGTTTTACTCCTCCTCTAGGTTTTCTCTCTACACATTCATAGTTCTTAGGATTTTTTATTTTACTGCTTTTGCATTGGGATATTGAGAAGAGTTATTACCTCAGCAAGACTTCGTTATTCTAGTTCGTTTTCTTTACTTGGCTCTTACTCTTCCATGTCCTTAATTTGCTCAATTTTACTATTGGATTATTTTAGAATTTATTAATACAAGAATTACTTTTATTTTTAATTGATTTCTTTGATCATTATTTATCATGACTTTCCTTAATTCCCTTTCCTATGTTATAAATTCTACATTCACAATGAGCGAGTAGTTCCCTAACTTGATGGGAAGTTGATTGAAAGGAACCCTTGAGTTGGAATGCTCAAAAGAAAAATTGTAATTGGATTTATTATTGGATTTCCCTTTAGTCACTGACACCAATCCCTTTTAATTGAGTGGGTTGGAACTTGTGAATAGAAGTAGCATTACAACTTGTTTGACTTTCCCTTACCTAGTAAGGGATAACTAAACAGAACAACCTTCAATTATCAATTAATCTAGAGAGTACTTCAACAAGAATAGGGCTTCCAACTAATCTACTCCCAGTCAAGGCTTTTATTTAAATTATTTAATTTCTCTAATTTAAATTCCTGTTTATTCAACTCAAACCCTTTTTGAAAACATCTGATTAATAAAATAGCACACCTTTCTGCAACTCGTTGAGAGACGACCTGGGATTCATACTCCCAGTATTTTAATTTTAATTTTTGTGACACCCTTCTAAATTGATAAGCGGATTTCTAGTTGGTTAAGAACTATACTTGCAACGCATATCTTATAACAACTCTTGACTCGTCAATTTCCGCCATGTCAAGTACTCAGATCGAAGAACAAGGTGAAGTTCTTGGATGGTTTGATTCCGAAACTAGCTGAGAATCAACCTTTGTTTGAAGCTTGGGATCGCTGCAATAACATCTTGCTTTCGTGGCTCAACCTCTCGCTCACCTTAAAAATTGCTAAGAGTGTGATGTGGATTAGCAATGCTTCAAATCTGTGGAAGGACTTGAAGAATCGTTAGTCACATCACATGGAGATGTCCACAAAGTTGGAGAATTGAAAGAGAAATTCTACACTATCAGGCAAGGTGATTCAATTGTTACTTCCTACTTTACCAAATTGAAGTCTATTTGGGAAGAATTAGAGAACCTTCGTACAATCCCTAGCTGTATAGCTTGTGTTAATGATTGCAACTGTGGATTAAAAATTATTAGGGTTTATGCTTCTGAGGAATATGTTGTAAAATTTCTCAGAGGTCTAAATGAGTAATACTCTACTGTGAATAAATCTCAGATTATGCTACTAAAACCTTTGTCTGATATCAATATTATTCTGGTAATGCTATCTCAACAAGAGAGGGAACTAAGTTCATATTTCTTGGATATAAAGATAATCACAAATTCTATGGAAGTATAACATCAACAAAGAGGTAATTCTTCCTCAAGAGGCAGAGGAAGAGGTCGAGGTGGTGGCAAGGGAAACACTGCTCAAAAGACTTTTGGTAAAGGATACACTTCTAAATTATGCACTTACTGCAACAGAATTGGACATTTGGTTGAAAATTGCTACTTGTACACTGGAAGTAGAAAAGTGCAAATCACATCAGTACTGACGGTGAAATTGAAGATTCAGGTGCTGGTGGTAACGTTACTAATTCAGGTCAAGAAGAAGGTGGTAATGAAACTGTTTTTGTCTTAACTCCAGACCAGAAGCAAACTTTAATTGCACTTCTCCAGCAACCACTCATGACAACTCCAAGTAGTGTGAATCATATCACTTCCTCAACCACCTTAACTCAACCAAAAGGTAGACATATTTTGAATGCATGTTTTACTTAAACTTCTTGGATACTAGACAGTGGTGCTACTGATTATGTCTGCTATCTTCAAGATTTTTTTTAAAACTTTTTATCATATAAAGCCTGTTTTGGTTAATCTACCTGACGGATCTAAGACCTCTACAAATATTTGAGAAACTGTATAATTGTTAACCTTTTTAATCTTTACCAATGTTTTATTCATACCTCAATTTAAATATAATTTGATGTTTGTTTCCAAGCTTACTAAATCATTACATTGTGAATTTAGATTCACTAATTCTTACTGTGAGATACAAACACTTCCTTCATTAAAGATGATTGGACAAACTGAGATGCAAGGAGACCTATATGTGATGAATGTTGAACATATGAAACCGCCTTTATTAGATTTTAGGATACAATATGTAACTCTCAATGTACAGTAAGACCTAGGAGCTCTTTAGCATGCTAGACTAGGTCATTTACCTTACAACAAAATTATTACCATAAAAAATAGTTTTCCTTTTATTGATTGCATTACTTCTTCACATGTTTGTGATTCTTGTCAATATGCTAGATAGAGGAAATTACGTTTCACAACAAGCAATACAAATTTTGAAAATGCTTTTGATTTATTGCATATTGATATTTGGGGACCTCTTTCTATCCAATCAACTTCAGGTTATAAATATTTTCTAACTATAGTTGAGGATAAGACTCGGTTCACATGGATTTATTGTATGAAATTGAAATCTAAAACTAGAAAATTGGTTCAAGATTTTGTCTAACTTGTGCAAACACAATTCAGTAAAAGAATTAAGCAAATTCGAACTGATAATGGTATTTAATTCAAAATGGACTCATTCTATAGTTCAAAAGGCATAGAACATCAAACTTCTTGTGTTGAAACTTCACAACAAAAGGGTGTTGTGGAGAAAAAGTATTAGCACCTACTAACATTTGCAAGAGCATTATTGTTTCATTCAAATGTTCCCAAATATTTTTGGCATTATGCTATGCAACACTCAGTTCATTTAATTAATAGGTTACCTAGTGCATCTTTGAACAATACAACTCCATATGAGGCTTTATTTCATTCAAAACCTTATCTAAATGAGTTTAAAGTTTTTGGCTGTTTTATGTTTGCTTTAACATTTACAGCTGGTAGGACAAAACTAGATCCTAGAGCTCGAAAGTGTATTTTCTTAGGATACAAGTTAGGAACCAAAGGTTCTATTTTGTTTGATCTAAACACAAAAGAAATTTTTATCTCACAAAATACATAATTTTTTGAACATATTCTTCCTTTCAGATCTGTTCAAACAACAACTAGGACTCATGCACACTCAAATTCTCACACACAACACTCTTTTAGTCCAACAAATTTTGATCATTTTCCTAATTTACAATTGCCTTCTACATCACATTATGAGGATATTATTCATATATTATCACATCCTAGAATCACTGTTGATGTCTCTAATAACAATAACTCTCTTTCATCTTTGAATAATGACATTAGTAAGAACTCTATATCATCTGCATATGCATCATACATTCATGAAAATAATGATAATGCTATTGCCTTTATGCCTCATGTTGATCACATTTAATCTGAACTAACTCAGTCTGTCCTGAGAAGGTCTGAGAGGGATAGAAAACTATCCTTATACCTTAAGGACTTTCATTGTTTCAGCATGGTATCACATGAGGATCCCATCAATGCTGCTCATTCTTCTTTAAGCTGTAAGTACCCTTTATCACACCATTTGTCATATGCATCTTTCTCTCCAAAACACCTAGCCTTCACTTTTGCACTTATAAATAACCCTGACCCAAAGCACTACTCTGAGGCTATTATGCATGATTGTTGGAGAAAAGCTATTGATGCAGAACTTGCTGCTCTTAAGCAAAACAAGACCTAGATCATCACTTCTCTTCCTCCTGGCAAGAATGCAGTAGGATGTAAGTGGGGTTTTCGCACGAAATTCAACCCAGATGGGACAATTGAAAGACATAAAGCTTGGTTAGTTTCTCAGGGATTCACTCAAATCCCAGGAGTTGATTATATTGACACCTTCAGTCCAGTTGTTAAAATGAGCACAGTGAGAGTTCTCTTAGCAATTGCGGCATCAAAGAATTGGTATCTTCATCAACTTGATGTCAATACAGATTTTCTTCATAGGATCTTCATGAAGATATTTCTATGAAGTTACCAAAAGGGCTGAAGTGTGATAATCCCAAGTTAGTTTGTAAATTAGAAAGATCTCTTTATGGTTTGAAACAGGCAAGCCGCCAATGGAACATTAAACTATCCAATGCTCTAATTGAATTAGGATATATTCAGTCTGAAATTGATCACTCTTTATTCACCAAGTCCACTAATGTTAGCTTCACTTTTATTTTGGTCTATGTGGATGATCTTGTGTTGGCTGGTGATGATCTCTCAGAAATTGAAGCTGTCAAATGCTTCTTGGACAACAAATTCAAGATAAAGGATCTTGATATTTTAAAATTCTTCATTAGCATGGAAGTAGCAAAAAGCAAAACAGGGATTGCTCTTTGTCAAAGAAAATACGCTTTGAATTTGATCAATGAGTATGGCTTACTTGGAGCCAAACCTACCACTATACCCATGGATTATACTACATCTTTGTCAAGAAATTGTGGTTCTCCTCTACCTGATGCTGCTCTTTATAGAAGGCTAGTTGGTCGCCTTCTTTATCTCACCAATACTAGACCCGACTTGAGCTACTCTGTAGGTTGTCTTACTCAATTCATGGATTGTCCTACTGATGTTCATTTCAAGACAGCTTATAGAGTGATTTGATACTTGAAACAGTCACCAGCATCAGGTCTTTTCTTTTCTGCCTCTAATTCTTTTATTCTCTCTGGATATACTGATTCTGATTAGGGTCTTATAAGGATACTAGAAAATATATTACTGGTTATTACTTCTTTCTTGACCAAACTCTTATATCTTGGAAAAGCAAGAAGCAAACAATAGTCTCTAAATCCTCTTCTGAAGCTGAATATCGAGCTTTAGCAAATGAAACTTGTGAACTTATATGGTTGCTAAAACTTTTGAAAGAATTCAAGATTTCTCCTCTTCTGCCCGTTGATATATTCTGTGACAATAAATCTGCTATATATATTGCCTCAAATCCGATTTTTCATGAACGAACAAAGCATGTTAAAATTGACTGCCATATAGCTCGTAACAAATATAAAGAATGAGTTTTAAATCTTTCACATATTGCCTCTAGTGAGCAGCTGGCTGATTTGTTTACAAAGCTCCTTACACTGGGACCTTTCTCCTACTTGCTATCCAAATTGGAATTACTTGATCTACACAAGCCAAGTAATACCAGCTTGTGGGGGGATGTTAGTTAATATAGATGCTGAAAATAGTATTTTCAAATGTAAAAAATTTGTTAGTATATTTTTTATTTGTTTGTTAGATTGTACAGCTGACTAGTTTATTAGGGCTAGCTTATTATTCTCTTTCATTCTTTTCACACCTATTGTACATTTATATAAACTGTATAGCATAGTGTAAAATTTTTATGATGTATTATTCAATTACAATCAGAATATTCATCATCACAATATTCTTTTCTCTCTCTCTTTCTTTTCTAATCATTCTTTTTTTTTTCTTCATTCTGCTGCAGCCATTTCACTGGCTGACAGTAACTCTTTTTTCAATTATTGTTAATTTACTGCTCAAGATTGATATCATTTTTACGCATTTTGCCAAATTTAAGTTGCATCCATCCATTCTTAAAAGGAGTTCCATACTTATTTGATATGCATCATAGGAGTTGATTGGCCATGTACACAGCTTTATATATATCAAATAAAAATTTAACACAAAGCCCGTCTAGCTCAGTTGGTAGAGCGCAAGGCTCTTAACCTTGTGGTCGTGGGTTCGAGCCCCACGGTGGGCGTTTTGAGTTACTTAAATGAATTGATCACTTAAATTCGTGCCCATAGCTCATTTATTTTGGTTATTTATTTTGGTTTGAATTTCGATAAAAGACTTTCATGTTGCTATGATATAGGTTAAAATGTTTTTAGAAAACATTTTATAAAATAATAGTTTTGCGACAATATTTAATATTATTTTATAAAACATATTAAAATAAGAGAATATTTATCCATTAATTAATTTATTAGTCACATCTTTTTATGGTTGGATAATTAGCTAGCTACTTTTCACGTTCTGCCCTAGGATACGTTCAAATATTTTCTAGGAAAAGCCCTGCCTGCAATGCTAAATTTAGCGGTAATTCTGTTTGTGAAAAATATAAGTAAATATTTATCAGAAAAAAAAGATAAATCTAAATATAGAACAAGAACTTTGCACCTAACTATTATACTAATCATCATTGTTCGTACGTTCAAGCTAGAAACATATTAGTCATTATATTTTGATTTTCACGAATTTGAGGGGAAAAAAATAGAAATCTTCAATAATTGAATATGTTTAAATTTTCGTTCATACAAAATTAAAAAAAATTAAAAATAAAAATAAAAACCAATATTATTTTAAGAGAAAGTGTATGCATCAGCAATTTTATTAAAATTTAGACAGCACTTAAAATTTAATTAGTAAAAAAAAAGTAAACAATCATATATTATTAAATATAATCTCATACCATTAAAAATACAAATGATGATTAATTAATAGTTACAAATTATAAAATTTGATGTCTCTAGCATTCCTCTTATTTTAATTGTTTTTGCCTCATAAAATCCTAAATCCAAAAATATAAAAAAATGGAAACAAAAATAAATATATTTTCAAAGCAAACTGGTCATTATTAGTTTAAGTGAAAATATTTTTTTCTATTTTCTATTTTTCTTTGAGGTGCCATGGCTTGTCGTTTTTGTTTACGACCATGCTGATTGTTTGAATTCATTTATTGGTTTTGCATACGTAAGAATTCTCAACTAACCCACCCAAAGAGAAGAAAGAAAAAAATGTATATATATTGTAGTATAGACATTAGGTGAGTTTATCTTTAATTATTTTTTTTTCTTTGTTTGCAGAATTTATTATTTGGTGTTGGTATTAGATTGCGGCCGGAATGAAGATCATAACTTTGAGACGTAAGAGATACCGTGATATCCCTTATTGCAGCATATTGACAACTGCTCGCTGCCAACAAGCCACAACTTTTTCCATTTTTTTTTATTTTATTTTATTTAAAAGACATTTTATCTCTTGCTTCTTAAATTCAACCACTCTTTGATCAAATCACAAATGGACCTAATTTTTTTAAAATTTTGATTTGCTCTCGTTATTTACTTTTTTGACATACAATAGTCACAAATATATACATATATGGTAATTGTTAATTATTTGGTCTGGACTGTGACATGGTAGTAACATATAAACATTTAGCCATTTAATATTGTTCAATGTATGTTAAGACTTTAAGGTCTTTTCCTCTGTTTTTTATCCTGTGCAACTGGTACATGCGCTCTATCACTTTTCATGCATTTGACACAGAAAAGGTATAGATTGCAGACGGTAAAAAGAAGATTAAAATAAAAGAGTTTTCCTATGTTACTAAAATTAGTTATTAAAGTCAATTATTAGTATAATATACATGTTAAAATATAAATATATATTAAAAATAAATTAAATTATATATGTATTTATACATAAATATATTTATGGTTGATTTTAGTGTACAAATAATATTTTTAAATATAAAAATAGATAATAGTCATAATACCCCTCGTTGTAGGTAATACTTTTTCTATTTTTTAATTTTAAAAACTTCTTAAACAGATAAATATGACGTACACATAAAACGTGGCTAATTTTTTTATATAGATAAAGATAATGTGATATACATTGTTATTAGAAGGGTTGATATTTTTTTTAAAATATAGGATTAATATTTTTTAAATTGTTATTATACAAATCAAATAGTTCGATTTGTAGAGGAACGAAAAAAAAGTATAAAATCGGAGGGTTTGATTTTAATTTTAAATTTTTTATTTACAAAAACAAAAATTAAAAGTTTGATTTTAATTTTAATTTTAATTTAATTTTTTAGTTTATCTTTTGAAAAAATTAGAACATCCAATTTCAATATTTTAACTTTTTTGTGAAAAATAAAATCGAAAAGTATAATTTTAATTTTAAAAATATTTCATTTCTGAACATAGAAATCAAAAAGTTCAATTTTTATATTATAACTTTTTTTAGTTTTTTACAACAAATGAGATCTTTCGATTTGAGAATTTGTCGTACTATTGTGATACATTTTTTTGCATCATATTTGTGCATTATAAGTATATCTCCTCCATTTTAAAATAAAAAAAAATGATAAAATGTATCTCACTTTTAAAAAAAGAAAAACAAATAAGTTCCTAATACATGAAAATAAAAAAAAAATTTAATTATTCTGTTAGTTCTTATAGTTTTGCAAAATTTTTAATTAGGTCATTGTACTTTTTTTTTTAATTTGATCTCTGCACTATAATTTTTTTTTCAATTAGGTCATTCTTCACATTAATTGATTTAATTGAATAGGAACCTAATTAAAAAAAAAAATAGTGTTGGGATCCAAATAAAAGAAAAAAAAAAGTATAGGGATCTAATTAAAAAAAATTGGTGCAAGAACTCAATTAAAGGAAAAAAAAGTATAAGAACTTAATTAAAAATTTCGCAAAACTATAGGGAGTAATAGAGTAATTAAACCTAAAAAAATTACTAAATTAAATTATAAGTAATTCTCTAATTTTTGTAAATAAAAACTACGTAGATTTTTTAGCGATGGTTTGGATTTGATACAAATAGGCCTATGTGTCTCTTGTTTACAGAAATTAATAGCCTAAAAGAATTAAGAATTTATTTATTATTTTCTCTATTTGTTGCCCAAAAACATACTCCGTATTTTTATTGATATTCATTTATATTTAAGGACTTCTAGTATAGGGTTACTCGAACACGATTGAAGAGAAATACGGTAAGAGATTGATTATATATACCAAGTTGTTAATTCTCTCGCTCCAAATTCATTATTTCCAATTTTTTTTTGAAGTAGAAAGGTTGAAATGTAATTATTAATTACATATTGTCTAAAAGATTATTAATCACTTAAATTTTCTATAAAAATCATAAAGAAAAGCATCTTCGTCCTTTCACAAACTTTTGTTGTAAAATAATTCTATTACGTGGGGCTATATATCATATATAAATGATACCCGGAGCATAAAGTTGGTGGTGGAACCTGTCTTAGGGGCCTCAAAGCCGAGGAACTTTCTATATTTTATCATGATTCGGTAGAGATAATACAAGAAAATCAACATTCCGCGCTAAAAAGAATTAATAAATAAAAAAAAGAACTCAATTTTTTTAACTGAAAACTTTAAAACTAATTCAAAATTGTTGCAAAGGATAAAGTTCTGTTATAACAAAAAAAAAGTATATATGTTGCCATGGAAAAAAAATTTGTAAAAGATATTATTATTACCAAAAATAAATTAGATCTTTTGTTACAAATTATTTTGAAATAAAAATATAACCATTTATATCAATAAAAACACTAGATAGATGTACATTAAAAAAGATTTTTGATAAACATTATTATCCAAACGAATATATATTATAAATACATAACCATTTTTAAAATACAATAGTACTACACTGCTAGTATAATCTATTATTTTCGATAAACAATTAACCAACAAGTTTGCCGATGTAAAAAATATATATATATATAAATGTATCACCAGAATACTAATATAAATATAGTGCTAGCTACTAACCGTATAAATAAAAATAATAATGCTAAAAAATATCAGTTTAAATTTTTTATTTAATATTTATTTATTACAGAATATATTAAATAAAAATAAAAATAATAAATTTTGGTAATTTTTTAATAAAAGTTTTTGTTTTTCGAGACATTTTGAAATAATAAAAACGAAACTATTGATACCCGAACTTTTCTCTTTAAAATAACATCTATACTATCTCACTTTTGTACATGATGCACGTAAAGTATTATGTCTGATAAATATAAAATATTGTTGCAAGATAATAACTTTTGCAACAGAATATTTTAATCTATAGTGGTAGCAGTTGTTACTGTGTGGTAGCGTAATGTGTTTTGGGATTTACCCCTTATATTATGGCAGGTTAGGAACTTTTCAACCCCCTCAAATAGTTTTATTAATTATTCCATGAAGATTCGTTCATGTTATTTCAGAAGCTACCATACCTAGCTAGCTCCTCACTCCTCACTACTATATAAGTTTTAAACACTTAACCAATTGCTGATGAATTCACCCTCAACCATATACAATGCAAACTACTTAAATTAAAATGTTCCTTGTCTTTTTAGGGTCAAAAACTCATTAGTTTTTCAAACTGTTCTCATCAACGTTACTAGAATGATGAAGCGGCCGCGAATAATGGGTAATAATAGTAGTGTTGATGATGATAATGAGAAGAATGGTGGTGGTGATGTGGAAGAAGTTATAAGTAGTAATGGCTGCTCTACACCGAAGGCGAAAAGGTTCAGAATACCTGAGATCTTAACTTGTCCACCGCCTCCAAAGAAGAAAAGAGTAATCCCTAAATTCTCATCGAATAAATCTCCGATTTCGCTCTTCGCTTCTACTACTTCACCAGAAGAGATAGAGCTTTTTTTCTTTACTGCACTAAAAAATGTATCAACTTGAAACTTTTCGTTCTCATTCCCAACTCCAAAGGGAAATATATATGTAGATGTATGTATGTATGTATGATGAATTTACATACTCTCATAGTTAGGCTTTACCATATATTGTTAGATACATTTTTCTTTTTGGTTCTATGACCCTCTATGTTTCCGCTTACTAATCCCTGCGCTGTTGCTTATTAGATAGATTCATACTTTATACTTTACTAGAATTGAGATTCGCTACAAGAATCTTAGTATATTGCGGCGGTTCTAGCGTTAGATAGCGACAGTTGGATAATCGTTTTAAAATAAAGCGCGACTAAACTTTAACGACGGTTTCTTTAAATTACTGGAATAATTGCTGTAAATTAAAATTACATAAATTAACCGTCACATAATGTCGGTGATTTTTTAAAAGTTTAGCGTTTTTTTTTTAGCAGATTAGCAATCACTATCAAATTCTTTATTTTTGTTTCATTTTTTTAATTTAACTGAATTTTTATTGTATATCTCAATTAATATTTTTGTATCTTTTATTTTATGTCACGGTATAAAAAATGTCTCACATTTATAAACTATCTAAATCTTATCCTTAAGAATGAGGGACTTGTAATATGTTCTTTTTTCCGGATTTGATTTTACTTGGCCGAGCAGTGATGGTATTAATATCTAGCTAGCTTTGTATAAAGCATGAAACTCCTTACATGATATATATTAGTGATGTTAATAATAATGCATCTGTATTTAATTTTTCTCATTATTTTTTTCCGGTGTATATGTTGAGTTTCTTGTTGAAAGAGAATCAATGTAATTTTTGATAATTAATATATATTATGTACTAATGCTCATCAGCTTGAGCCTAGCTACTAGTTGCTCAATTAGCTTGATGGAATATGCATGGCTCCACAGCAATATGATTTACATTACATTGTGCTTAAATTAATAATTTTGTATTATTTATATGCTTCAATAATTCATCAATATGCATGCATTGATGCACATTATTCTTTTCAAATTGGATACTACTGTCTTTAATATGCTTACTCTCTTTTTGTTCAAATGTATATACTATGGGAGTTTTACCTAACAAAAAGATGCACGCAAGTTTTGAATGACCCCGCGGGGGGGGGGGGGGGGGGGGCGGGGTAAATAATGCTTTCAAATATGAAATATTTCTGTTTATATACTATTTCTATCTTTTTGGCGCTCTTTTCAATGGTTAATTTGGAATAAATTCTCTTAATTGCGATTAATAACTGAACGTCAAATATTTGCATTTTATCATTAATTATATTTGTTAATGAGTTCTCTAATAATTTTTCATTTTTGTTGTTATTTAATAGTGAACTCCATAATACTACTTAATTCTTTTATTATTTTTAAATGAGTTTGAAAGAAGGGGTAAAAAAAAAATGTGAAAAAAAAAATATGAGAAAGAAAAAAAGGTGTTATTGACAATGGTTGAAAATTCACCATTTTTTAATTCGATTTCTAATTTGGTGGTTGTTCTCTACGCTCATCGAAAAAAATTTTATATTTTAGACTATTCAAATTGTGATGTAAATAGTTTGAAGAAAGAGAAAGAGTGAAAGTTGAGAAAGAGAAAAAAAAAAGTTCTTCTCATTTAAAATTTTTTTAAATGAATAATAAAAAACTAAAAAAATATTTTGTCGTTAACTTTATATACTTTTTATGTATTGATACTATAATTAATTACTGTCAATATTAAACTAATAAAAAAATCTAAATAACATTAATTTTATGTATTTTTGTTATGCAAAAATTATTTTTTGTAAGTACAAAATTGATTTTATTTATTTATTGTTAAATTATTTAGTATTTTAAAATTTTATAGTTAAAAATAATAGTTTATTCTTATTTAAATTTTACAAATTTAAGAGCACTCTTCTGATAAGAAGAAATGATTTTTTTTTTAATTTATAAAACATAAGAGATTAAAATATTAAATTGTGATGCTATTTGATTTAATTTGAAGTAAATCAATTAGTACAAATACTTGCAAAATTACATGGTGCAACGTGATTGGCATGTTTACACATAACATATATATAAACGTGTGAACGTTAAATATAAGGGACCTGCTACACATACAAGCAAAGAGGCCCTACAAGTTTTACAAGTTTTCAGCCCACACTTCATTTACACGCGCACTCATCTCTTTTTGAATGGAACGTAAACTACACGCGCCCCACTCAACAGTTGCTCTTCACAAAATAGCGCTCCTTAATGGCGCACTCTTCCATTTTTCCAAGCTCTTCGAAGAAAACACAAACTGTCTGTTTTCGAGCAACATTCCAAACTGCAGAGATAGGACTCGTCGCGAAGATTAGAACTCTCCATCAACACAACATAGAACTCTCGATCAACAATCTCCAGAAAAAACGAAGTTATAATACTCAAGGTACGTTACGTTACTATTTTACTCATATTGTATATTTTCCACATTTCGAAAACGAAGAACTAGGTTTTACTATTCTTCTACGTTTTTCTAGGTTTTACTGTTCTTCTTGTTCTAGGTCTCATTTTACAGTTTTTAATGTTCTACTTGTTCTAGGTTTTATTGTTATTCTTGCTTCTAGGTTATTCTGTTCTTCTTAGTTGTTCTAGGTGTTACTGTTCTTGTTGTTCTAGTTCTTCTGGTAACTGATTTTTGGGAGTATATTGCGTGATTTGGTGGGTGTATATTGAGTATTTTGTTGGGTGTATATAGCATAATTTGTTGGGTGTATATTTCTGAACTGATATACTGTAATATAGTCAACAGTTGCAACTGTTCTAATATTTGCTTGTCCATGGGTGTATATTGCTTGACCTTGTAATGTTGCTTGACCTTGTATATTAATCCATGTTTGAGTGATATCTGACTGATATCTATGGGTGTATCTGACTCATATCTATGGGTGTATCTTACTGATATCTATGGGTGTATTTTTCATTTCAGAAAAAATGGCAGGCAGAAACCAAGCTGAAAAAAATGTAAGAACAAATATATGTCTTAGATGAAATCAGTTTTATATAATAGAAATATATCTGACTATAATTTTGCTTTGTTTACAGCAAATCAAAGACCTTAAGTGTGCAACACATTTGTTAAGTGAGAAATTCAGAAACATGAGCGAAGAGAAGAAAACAATTGTTAGGGATTTGGGATTTGGTGGCCTGATGCACATCCCGCCGCTAAGGGTGCATCACCAAATTGTCAGATAGATTCTAAGGATATTGACACTGATTAATATAAATGTTATATAGTCCTGTAACAAATTGAACACATGCTGTAAAAATTTTCCAATTATAATCCAGTTTATTGTAAAATTTCTTTCAATAATTAAACTCTCTCTGCTGTATTCAAAATGTATGAATTACAGGTACTATAATATGAAGGAAAACATCAAACCAAATATACACCCATAACCTGCCATTTTTTACACCCAAAGAAAGTTGAATATACACCCAAAAATCTATCCCCTGATGCTTTATCCCTAAAATCCTGAACCCTAAACACTTAAAACCTAAACCTTAACCCCTAACCTGTAAACCCTAAAACCTAAACCGTAAACTCTAAAACCCTAAACCCTAATACCTAAAACCCTTAAACCGTTGTAAAAAAAAATAAACAGTATTTTATAACATAAAAACAAGATTCTGAAGTATATATATGTATATATATGTAAAATGTGAAATACAAGAAAATTCAGAAATACACCCAAAAAAATACTGCTTTTACATCCAAAAGAATGCATGCTCTCGCTCCTTTGTGTGCTTCTCATCCCTGCCCAGAAGTGGTGATTCAGATAGATTGGAATCCATATATGACGGTCTTCATAGAGATCTGCAGAATACACCCAAACACAGACTCTAAATACACCCAAAAAAAAAATTAAATTTACACCTCTGCTGCAAATTTTAAACAAACATTACCTGAAAGCCACTTGTTGTCTACAAGACCAAAATTCAGCAGAAAATCATTCCAATTCCTATCAAATAAGTCTTTAAGCACACCCACGCTTCTCGCACTTCTCTCGTAATGTAATTCCTCACATCCTTTTCAATAAAATTTAACAAACTGGTCATCAACAGAGAGAGGCTGCAGAATACACCATGTCAAAAACAAAAAATACACCCAATCATGTCTGATCTAATACACCCGAACGTCTGCTATAAATTGCAGATAATTAATCAAAACTAATACATTAGATTCAATCCACAGATTTATGTTCACGCGTTAGTTTCACAGTCAATGTTCACGAATTATTCAGCTACACAATGCTATACAAATAACTGCAACAAAATTCAGAGTAATCATATGTAAATCGCTCTCGCTCCTTTGTGTGCTTCTCATCCCTGCCCAAAAATGGTGATCCAGATAGATTGGAATCCATATATGACGGTCTTCATAGAGATCTGCAGAATACACCCAAACACAAACTATAAATACACCCGAAAAAAAAATTAAATTTACACCTCTGCTGCAGATTTTAAACAAACATTACCTGAAAGCCACTTGTTGTCCACAAGACCAAAATTCAGCAGAAAATCATTCCAATTCCTATCAAATAAGTCTTTAAGCACACCCACGCTTCTCGCACTTCTCTCGTAATGTAATTCCTCACATCCTGAGGTTGAATCATCCATTATCTTCAAAACGAGTTCAAACTTTGATTTCAGAAACCAGAAAATCGAAAAGAAAACGAAGCTGGAGTTACAGAGAGAGGAACTAACGTCAATGACGAAGAACAAACCAGTGAGGAAGGAGGAGAAAAGAACGATCGAAAAAGCAGGGGAAGACGCGCGAGAAGAAGAACGAGCAAATTTGGAAAGAAGGAGATATATAGCGCGTGTAAGGGACGTAGCACTTGCAGCGTGTTTTGGGGAGTTAGGGGTTAATTGACTTGTAATGCTTACAAGCCCTAATCGCTTGTATGTAGAGCTTTTCCGTAAATATAAATATTACCTAAACACAACCTACAAATAAAAGAAACATATTAAAAAAATCATACCATACCCGCTAATAAAAAATATTAAAACATATAGAATTAAGATAGATAATTATCCAATACATATATAACGGTTTATCTCATGTAATATATACATCTGTAATGAAATATTTTTATTTTAAAAATGAAAACCGTCAAAATGGCAACAAAAATCAAGTGACGTCGAGTAATACGATTCAATTTTGGTAACAACTTGTCATCTTTTATTTTCAAGTAGTATTACGGGGATTCTTAGATATATAAAAGGTTAACCACAAAAAAATATTTTTGAATTATTTAATTTTGACAAAATATATTTAAATTTGTCAACGAGTTATAACTCAAATGGTATAGACTCTTCATACTCAATTAAGAAGTCGTGGGTTCGAGTCACATATCTTTCCAAATTTTTAAGCCAACGAGTTATAGCTCAAATGGCATAGACTCCCCATACTCAATTAAGAGGTCGCGGGGGCTGAATCACATATCTTTCCAAATTTAGCTAATGAGTAATAACTCAAATGGCATATAAAATATTTTTAAACAATTTAAAAATGTGATAAAAATGTCCAATAGTAAATATATATTTTCAAAAAATATCTTAAAAATTAAATTTTGATGTAATTTTTTGCAAGTATAATAAAAAAATGAGATATTATTATTCTTAAAATTTGGTAGTTTTTTTCTAAGTATATATTTTTTTGTGATTTTTAAAAGTATTATTAGTTGTTAACAAAAAAATTACAAAAAAATTTATATACTTAACAAAAAATCACCAAATTTTAAGTATAATAATATCTTATTTGTTTAATCATAAAATTATATACTTAACAAAAAATCACCAAATTTTAAGTATAATAATATCTTATTTGTTTAATCATAAAATTATATACATTGTAAAAAATCATATCAAAATTCAATCTTTAATATATTTTTTGAAAAATACATATTTAATGTTAAATAATCTTGCAAAAAAAATAACATTAAATATGTATTTCTTAAAAAATATATTAGAGATTGAATTTTGATGCGATTTTTTCGCAAACATATTTAGAAAAAATGATATATTATTATTATTAAAATTTGGTGATTTTTTAAAAGTATTATTGGTTGTTAAAAGAATTATAAAAAAAATATATACTTAACAAAAAATTACCAAATTTTAAATATAATAATATATTATTTTTATAATCATGATTGCAAAATATTTCATTAAAATTTAGTGTCTAAGATATTTTTTGGAAATATATATTTACTATTAGATATTTTTGTTATGTTTTTAAATTATTTGAAGACATTTTTATTGATAGTAAAATTTGAATGTATTTTTGTCAACGTTTAAATAATTTGAGGGTATTTTTAGTAGTTAACTGATATATAAATATACAAAAATATGAGAAGTGCTATGGGGTTAGCAAGTTTTATGATTTGTAGTTATTAATTAGTTATTATTGTGTTTTTAATGGTGTGAGATTTCATTCAATGGTGTGGGTTCTTCACTTTTTTTTATTGGTTAAGTGCTGACCAGATTTTAATAAAACTGTTGGTCCCTGGACTTTCTCCAAAAATATTAGTTACATATCAAAATCAGTCACCAATATATTTGTATATAAATATATATATAGTTTAATTATTTTAAATATATATTTATATTTTAACATATATTTTATACTGATAATTTAGTGACTAATTTTAGTATACACATAATATAATATATTTATCTCGGATAAGTACTTTAAAGTCGCTAAAAAATTAACCTGAGTCAATCGAGTACGCTTAGTTCACTCATTCATTTAAATAAGTATTAAAAATTTAAATTTTATCTTATATATACAAATAATATATTAATTAACGACAAATTTTAAATAAACCTCAAATAATACACGACATGTTAATTCTTAACTTACTAAAATATAAAAGGTCACAAAAAAATATTTTAATCTTTAATAATAAAGTATTTTTTATTATTTTATTATTTTTATTTTCAAATAACAACAACTACTATTATAATCACTATACTTACGATTTTTGTTACTACTTACAAAAATCATACTGAATGAAAAGATATTAAAAAAAAAAATTTTTTGACTATAAGATTAAAATATAACAAAATAAGATATATAAAATAAAAATATGATGTTTTAAATATTAGAAATAAAATTAAGACTTAATTCAAATATTATAAACTAAAACAGTATTTTACTTATAATATAAAAAATTACTTGAAAAAATTAACACAGAATAGTATAGATAGATTAAAGCTTGTTTGAGTGATTTTTATAAAAAAAAATTTAAAAAAAAATTAAAAAAAAATAAAAATAATTTTATATTTAAATTTTTTATTTAAATATATATTTTTATTTAATAATTATGTTTAAATATAATAATATAAAAATTTTATTTATTATAGTAAAAGTTAAAACCATCTTTTTTATTGTATAAAAACAAGCTTACTTTTTTATTTCTAGGTCATGCACCGCATGTACTAGGAATTGGAGAATTGTCCATTCTACTTTAGACGATTAAAGTTGGTTCTATCATGAGGAACGCGTTACTCGCATATTAAGAAGCAGCTATGATCACTATCGTGGTCACTTCTTATCTTCGTTCAACTTTAAGCTCCAAAAAGGAAAAGAAAAAAAAAATGGAAAAAGAAAGTGCGGCCAACACTAACATCTGCAAAATAATGAGAATCCAAAGAAACTAAAAGATAGATACGAATACATGGAAACTTTGAGTTTAATTATTATTATTTGATGAAGAAAATGGTGTCGTGCAGGAGGAAACACATGAAAGGGGGGATGAGAGAGAAAGTAGCTAAGGACAGAAGAGAATCCGATGAAGAAGATGGTGTGGGTGGTGTTCATTTTTAATTTTTTAATTTACCTTTTCGAAGGGCACACGTAAAGGCCGAATCTCTCTTCCAGCAACTCCTCGTGAATATTTTAATTCTTTATTAATTATTTAACTCCCCGAGATTAACACTCACATTTCTAAATTTGAGTGTCGTCACTTTATTGTTTGTCGGATTTTTTTATTGGAATTAAATAAAATAAAAAAACTTAACTAGTTTATACCTTAAAGATATATTTTAAGAGTATAGTAATAAAATTTTTAAAGTTTTGGATGTATTTAATATATCAAAAATTAAAAAAGTTATATTTTTAATTATTTTTAATAAAATATTTTTTATAGCCTTCTTAACACATATTTAATTTTTTAGAATAATTACTCAAATCAGTCTTCAAAAATTTTTAAAGTGGATATTTGAGTTTCTAAAAAAAAAATTAATATATAAAAATATCTCCAAAATTTTGTTCTAACAGTTATTTCGGCAAAATAATTATCCAAATTAATCTCCAAAAATTTTAAAAGCGGATATTTTAGCTCTTAAAAAAAATTAATACAGAAATTAATTTTTAATATTTTTTTGTCAGACATAACCATTCCTCGATTATAAAAAAAATATTATTATTATTATTATTATTATTATTATTATTATTAATTACACAACAATACTGTATTATATTTTTTTATATTTTTTAATAAAAATAATAAATTTATTCATTAGATTCTTGTGTATGTATTTATAATATAAAAAAAGATTTTTGCATAAAAATATAAAATATATATATAGTCATTCAATAATAATAATAATAATAATAATAATAATAATAATAAAATTATTAGAGATTATTCTAAAAAAATTTAAAATTAAAATTATTTGATATTTTTATATTTAATATAATAAAAAAATATCCTATTTTAAAAAAGAATGTTTGTATTAAAACTAATTTTATTTTGGCACACTTAAGTAATTAATATGATATTTATGTTAGGATATCTTATGTTATAAAAACTAGAATAATTACTCAAATCAATCTCGAAAGATTTTAAAAGTTGACATTTTAGTTTTTTAAAAAAATTAATATACAGATTAATTATAAAGTTTTACTTTCGGCAGTCAAATCAATCCTAGTCTATTTTTTAGTAGAGTAATTACTCAAATCAGTTTTTAATAATTTTAAAAGTTGACATTTTAGTAAAAAAAAAATTAATACACAGATCAATTCTCAACATTTTTTTTATCATACATAACAATCCCTGTCTATTTTACTTTTACTATATGTCAACCTTTATTATTATTATAGTTTGATTTTGTACATGTGGACCATGACACTAGCATATTGATACACTTTTTTGTTGGAAATAAATAAGGTGAATAATAATGCTTTGAAATCTAAATTAAAATATTTTTTTTTGAGAAAAGGACAAATAAGTCCCTGACCTTTTGCTTCGCGGATATTTTCGTCCCTGACCATTAAAAAATACTTTTAAGTCACTGACCTTCACAAAACTTGGACGGATCAGTCCATTCGTCCAAATGCCTCCGTCAGACCCAACGAAAAATGCTTGTCACGCATACGCGTGGGTCACGCGTACGTGTCGCCTGGCAAACTTCCCTTTCACGCGTACGCGTTAAACTGATTTTGGGGTTCACCAAGGATTGAACTCTTAACCTTTCGGATCTAGTACTCTAATACCATGTCATGATACCACTCATCCCAAAAGCTTCAGCTGATAGGAAAGGGTAACACTAATGATTATATCTCTAATACTCCCTAAACCTCTATTGTACACATTGTATAAATATTCCATTGGCTCCCCATACTTTTCCCTCCTCATTTCTTCATGAATTCTCCACTTTGCATGCTTTTTTTCCACTTCTTTCAAGTCATTCTTGCCTTCAAAATTTTAAATCATTCAAACAAATATATTAAGGTATCGAATGAGAGAAAAGTAAGAATGATACAACCTTTACATGATTAAAGAAAGTTACAATGATGAAACTGCTCTCAAAATTAAAAGTCACTGTTAGTAACATTTTTCGTCGATTTTCTTTTTCTTTTTCTTTTTCTTTTTTATTTTTTGCATCATCATAGCGTTGCATTATACATCAAAATGTTAATTTAGTATTCTTTTACATCGTACTCTTATTTCAATACTCTCAATAATGTTATTCTTAATATTATTTTGAAATCCAACGTTTATAATTATATTATTACCTATGATTAATTTTTTATTTAATTTGTCTTTTTTAATGAGATCATAATTTATATTATAAAAAAATTACACTAAAATATAGTATACGAGAATTATAATTATAAAAAAGAGTACTAAAATAAATAAAATTTAAATATTTATCTCGACAATGATGGAAATAAATCTAAAATTTTTTATGATATTTTTATATAGATATTTTTAGTACTCTTAATATTCTTTTTTAGTATGCTATAATTTTACTATTATTATTCTATACAAAAAAATAATAGATAAAAAATATATATAAACAAAAAAAAAGAACAAAGAATAATAATATCCATGAGAGAGTATTAAAGAAAAAATGTTATAAAAAAAACCAACAAAATTAATCATATGAACAATGAAGTACAAAATTGGGAGATAGAAAATAAATTTCAATCTAACTGTGAAACGTAAATGCAAAAGCTATCATTTTTAGCTTTGGCTAAACTTGGGTTGAAGAGCAGAATTACGTTTATATTTAGAAGAAGAAAAAATAGCCAAACTAAAAAGTGAAACTTTCAAAAAAAACTAAACCTACATTTGATGCTTCAAACGCTAAGTCAAACACACCCTAAATTGCTAAATTTAATTTACTTTTCTATCATTCGATATCTTGATACGTTTGTTTGAGTGATTTAAAGTTTTGAAGGCAAGAATGACTTGAAAGAAACGGAGAAAAAGCAAAGTGGAGAATTCACATGAAGAGACGAGGGTTTTGTTAAATTCATAGTGACGCGTACGCGTGAGAGGGAAGTTTGCCATAAGACGCGTACGCGTGACCCACGCGTATGCATGACAAGCGTTTTTCGTAAAAAGTTTTGTGACGGTCAGGGACTTAAAAAGTATTTTTCAATGATCAGAAATAAAAATGTCCGCAAGACAAAAGATCAGGGACCTATTTATCATTTTCTCTAAAATTAGTTATTTCTATGGGTCATGAATTTTTTCAATGGGTCATGAATTTTTTTAAAGAAAAAAAAGAACATTAAGCATGTTCAAAAAGATAAGATAAAATTTGAATTTATCAAAATTGAACTTCAAGTAATTGATATACTTATAAACTTTTTTGTGATAATAGATATGATTTTCATAAAGAGTTTATGAATATAATAAATGTTTATGATATGTATTCATATTAATTATACTAGTGTGTCTGTTCTGTACTTAGACCCAAGCCCATAAAGCAGAGGTTACGACAAAGACAAACAATAAGCTCAGGAGGTCGCTGATTTGAATTGATATTTAGAATTAGCGAATTACTAAGGACAAAAGTAATATTGTAAGGTCAAAACGACTTACCAATGGGCATTAAATAGGCATAAATGCTTAATACCAAATAAAGGCCTGCGATCCGGTGAATAAGAATCGAGCAGATATAAATAACTAGGGGGTGGCAAAACGGGTCGAGTCCGTCGGACCGATCTGCTAAATTCGCTAAAAAAGGCGGATCGAGCAAAGATTTGGAGCTCATCAAATTAAAAAAATTCGCCAAATTCACACCGCCAAATTGACGGATTTTGGCGGGGCGGGGTAGGTCGGTCCCCCGGGGCCAAAAATTTTTATTTTTCTTTTTTTTTATTAAATAAAAGAGTGATTACTATTATAAAATTAATAATTATAGAATTTTTAAATACTTTTTTTTTCATTTTTATTTTTATTCTTCATTTAGTTATTAACTTTGTTTATTTTATTTTACAATTTCGTATATATGCTCAAATTATGTGACTTATTTTTTAAAATAAAGATGATTCTATTGACAAATATTATTTTGAACAATTTTATTGAAGTTAAAAATAAAAAAAAATAATAAAAAATTATATTATAATTTGACTATTTTTATTTGTATTTGATTTTTTAATTATTATTTTTTGGTTAATTTTAATGAATTTTATTTTTCAAAAAAAAAAAAAAAAAAAGCGGGCTAGCCCGCCAACCCGCCAATCCGCCATAAAGTGGGACGAGCTAGCATTTTGAACCCATTTTAGTTGGCGGGGCGGCCCGGTCCGCCCCGTTTATGGGGCAGACCTAGGCGGGGCGGGGGGGGGGGTTGGGGCGGACTGACCCGCTTTGCCACCCCTATAAATAACCTAGAAAATGGTAAAAAGGGGTATACACAACATTTTTAATATAATTCTTTCTATTCCTATTCTTAGAATTTTACTCATTTAGGCAATAGAATGTCTTTGCAAATATTAATCACAGTTCATTGCCAAAGAGAATACGAGGTCCCAATTAGTTTAGTTGGTGAGTTTGCTAAACTTATAAACATTTGGCGTCGTCTATTGGAATTCTTCATTCTTTGGTTACGGATAATAACTGATGTGAGTAAGGAGATTGTAGAAAATGCAAAAGCTCTGGAAATTCCATCGCAAACCCTCACTTACATGACACATGGCCTACTAATAAGGATCATAGGGCAACACGTCAACCTAGTGTCCGTCAAACCCAAGTTACTCCTGGTCATGAATACAGTGATTCTTGTTAGAATCGTGATTTTCAATGTTGGGCTTGACAACCAACACAAAATGAAGATGCTCGAGAAGGTGGGCGTGACGGAACCAAACCCAATGGAATTTAGGTGAAGTCCATGGTGGAAGTAGACTACGTGATAATCAAGCTGATGCTAACGCTAAAATGATACAAGAGATGATGTAACACTTTTACTATCAGAATGTCACATTTTTTGCTGTGTCATTCTGATAGTGAGAAGTATTACGGCGACTTCATATACTTAATAATAAAATAGGAGCTTTAGAGTCGAAACTGTATCGCTGATTTCTTTAAAAACCGAAAAAAAAACACTTTATCATGGAAACAAACAAGCATGTATTTATGTACAAGCATTTTTATATAAGTAGCTTATAAATATAATATACATTTAAAACAAACAACTATCCTATCCCTCTTACATTGTTATAATAATAAGGGCGCAGGAAAAAACTCTATAACATTTGTAAACAAACAGAAACTGCATACTTAAGTACTTAACTAAAACTCCGCAAACTTCTTTGTCCGTCCTAAAAAGATAAAGCTGTAGGGGGTGGGAACATCATTTTCGCTGGTTCTCAGTAGAGGATTTTGAAGAATTGTTATAAGATATTTTAAATAAAACTATTTTCAGTCGCAATGAACGTCAATTCATTATCCAAATTTAAAACTTAATGTCGGTAAAGATTTTCACAAAAATATCGCGTTGCAAGTATAGTTCTAAATCGACAATTAAACCTCAATCAACGTTTAGATTGTTTGTCACTTAAGCAAACCCAATAAAATTAACCGAATTATTTAAACCTCAGGTCGTCTCTCAAGGAATGTAGAAAAGTATGTTTATTATTGGTTATGGAAAAGTATATTTTCGGGTTTTGTAATAAGAAACAAGAAAGTAAAATGGCAAGAAAATAAACTAATAACAAAGAAAGCTCTTAGCAAGGAAAGAGAATTAGAAGTCCTATCCTCATTATTATCATCAATTGTGATGGTAAATATAAATTGCTTTCACTTAGTTATCCTCTAACAAATGAAAGAAAGTCAAGCGAGCAAAATTGACTTAAGTTCACAAATCCTAATCAAAGACTAGATTTAGTGAGACTCAAGCCAACTAGCAACTTTCAATCACCAATCAACAAAAGAATTTTGATAACTCAAGAGTCTCTAATTAATCAATCTAAGTCAAGAACATAAAAATCTAAATTAAAATTCACCCAAACATTTTATCAAACACTTAGAATGCATAAAATAAAAAATAGAAAATTGACAAGACATAGGAAATTTTAAGACAAACCAAAGCAAAGAAATAACCATAACAAAGCAATTGAACAATAAGAAACATGAAACATAAATTGCATTAATGAAAATTGAGAGTAACACATGAACTCATAAACTAAATTAGTAAAATAAAAGAATCAATAAGGGAAGTAGATAACTAAAGTGCTAGAACAAATAAAAGTAAGAGAAAACTAAATTAAAATAAGACTGAAACCTAACTCTAAGGAGGAATTGGAAGAAGAAACCCTAAACCTAGAGAGAGAAGAGAGCCTCTCTCTCTAGAATTCTACATCTAAAACCTAATATGTGTATGAACGAAAAGTGAATGATTGATCCCCTGATTTGTCCCACTCTGTAGCCTATAACCTTCATTTTCAGGCTTGAAACTGGGCCAAAAACATCCCAGAAATTGCCCCCAGCATTTTCTCGTAATTCAGACACGTGAAGCTCGTCACGCGTACGCGTTAGCCACGCGTATGCGTTGCTGAACAAATTCCTGGTCACGTGTACTCGTCATCCACGCGTATGCGTCATCCAAGCGTGCGCGTCAATGCCAGCTTCTCAAAACTTCAATTTCGTGTGTTCCTTCCACTTTTGCATGCTTCCTTTCCATCCTCTAAGCCATTCCTGCCCTAGAAAACCTGAAATCACTTAACGCACATATCACGGTATCGAGGGTCATAAAAGAGGATTAAATATTAGCAATTTTAAGACCAAAGAAGCATGTTTTCAATCATAGCACGAAATTAGGAAGAAAACTTAAAAACATGCAATTTATATGGATTAGGGTGAAAATAAGTGACAAAATCCACTCAATTCAATCCAAAATATACCATAAAATAGTGGTTTATCATGTATACATATATAGTTTCAAATACTTGGATTTTCATATGGCATAAAGATATAAGGGTAAATATGTGATGCGACATAGAGGCTACGAGGTAAGCTTGATGTAAAAGATGACATGGCTCAAAGATGCGATGGTAAGGCAAGGCGGCAACGAGTTATAAAATAGGTTGGGGTTAAAATGATGTGATTAACGTTCACATATTAATCTCATATCAGCTTCAGAACTTCAACTCCCCAAACTTCAACTTCTAACATTTTTCCAAACCCCACGATATGCGTTACCTATTAGTTCTTTTTTGCCTATGATAACCTATTAGTGCTCTCATATACATAAACCATCAGTGTTAAGCCGGCCAAACTTAATACCGTGATGCATGGAATGGTAGACTAACGGTATTAATTAATAGGCAGTCATGTGCATAAAACTCTAACTCTCGTCATCAGGACAAGACCTACAACATGACACACTCTCAGAGTATGCAACTGAAGTATAGTCAGTCTATTCCTCAGTCTCTACAGAAAAGACTGCTCTAATACCATAATGTAACACCCTTATTATCAGAATGTCACGCTTTCGGTTGCACCACTCTGATAGCGAGAAGTATTACGATGACTTCATATACTTAACAATAAAATAGGAGCCTTTGACTCGAAATCGCATCGCTGATTTCTTTGAAAATCAGAAAAAATACTTTATCGTGGAAACAAACAAGCATATATTTATATACAAGACTTCTTACATAAGTAGCTTATAAATATAATATACATTTAAAATATACGACTCCTATCCCTCTTACATTGTTATAATAATAAGGGCGAGGGAAAAAATCTATAACATATGTAAACAAACAGAAACAACATATCTAAGTACTTAACTAAAACTCCACAAATTTCTTCGTCCGTCCTAAAAAGATAAAGCTGCAGGGGTGAGAACATCGTCCTCGCTGGTTTTCAGTAGAGGATTTTGAAGAATTGTTATAAGAAGATATTTTAAATAAAACTATTTTCAATTGCAGTGAACGTCAGTTTATTATCCAAATTTAAAACTTATATTTTTCTTATTTATAAAATTTCGCACAAAACAGCACTCCATATATTCCACCGCTTACTAAGAAACCATTTTAAACAAACTTGCCACTGATCTAACCAATCCCGGCTCTGGTCCAAATCAAATCAATCAACTTGTCCTCCGACCCAATATACAATCAAATCTCGGCCTTTGGCCCAAATCAAATCAATTCACCATCAAAACTGAATCCTAAAACAGAATCAATCACAAACACAAACAAATTCAAGGCAAACACATTTAACGAACAGTTACATCAAGTATCACAATTACCAGTTAAACAGAATTCATCAGATAGACAAACCAAAAAATTTAAGCACACTCAAACAAAGCACACAAATATAGTATGATGCATGGCTGTCCTATTGGCCGTGAGCTCACGTGTCTGTTAAATTCCGAGAGCCCAACACATCTGGTAGCTAACCCGGATATTGTCTCTACATTGCGCATCTCCAGGAGGTAGGGATGTGCAAAAAAGTCCAAATTACGGATTTTAAACTTAATCTAAACCAAACCATTTAAAAAAAACCAGTTTTAGACAAAAATATCCAAACCAAATTGCATCAATTTTATAGTTTGGTTTTTCAATCCAAACCATTTAACCAATTTAAATCCAAATCCAGATCCAAATCCGAATCAGGATCCAAAATTGGAAAAACCCTAACTCGGTGAACCAGTTCACAATACACATGCACAAATCCAGTCGTCCTCTCCTTCGACTTTTCTCCTTCAATCGTGTAGTCTCCGCCGCAGCCGGCACTAGAGCAGGCAACTGGCACTGGCACCGTGTTGTCTCCTTCAACCGTTCAATAGCCTTAGCTCTATTTTTCTTCTTCTGCATTTGGTCTTCTCCTTTCTCGTTCGCCGTTGTCATCCTTCGATTTCACCGTCACCGACTCGCCGTCACAGGTGTGGGCTTCTGGTTCTTTTGCTTTCCATTTGCCTCTGCTCGTGCTTCTTCTCGAGGAATTTTGGGTTGTCGTGTCTGATTTTGCGTATTTTACAATTGATTGCATTGCAGATTTTATTTTTCCACCCAGGAGCACAGCAAAGTTTGTGAAACTGGAGGTAACCCTGAATTTTCACTGAACCAGAACAAGCAGAACAAGCAGTTCCAGGACAAGCAAAATATGTAGTAGCCTTTGTTTTTCTTTTTTCCACAGAGTTCCAACACAGTTCTAGCACATTAGCACCACCTGTAGCAGCGTCCTCCATCCACCGCCACTGCAACACCCCTGTCCCCTTTCTTTTTGCCCTGTTATAGTTCTTTGCTTCCAGGTTTTTGTCCATTTTCCTTTTTATTTTTTTTAAGTTTGATTAATTTTGGTTAATTAGTTAATTTTGGTTAATTAGCTTAGTTAGATTAGTTGTTGTTAGTTAATTATAGGTGGTTAGGTTAGGATGAATTTTTTTAGATTGTTACGTTTTGATTGTTGATGAAAGTGTGTGGAGCTAGTTTGCTGTTTATGATGGAATTGTTGTTTTGATGAGAAACTAGGATGAAATTGTGTGAACATTGTTTGCTTGTGTGGAAATTTACTACTTTATTGTAAAATTGCTGAAATTGTTGCTGCAAAATTCTGTTGTTGAGACATAGAAATGCCTCTAAGATTTGATTGTTCTTTGTGTTTCGTTTCTTCTCTTTTTTTGTTTATGTCCTTTGCAACATCCTGTTGAGCCTGAGCTTTGGAATTCTACTGTTCTTTTTGTTTATGTTGATATGCTTTTTTGTTTTTTAAATTTTCTCCACATGAAAATTATAAGCTAATTATAAGCTTTGTTTTTCTTTTGTTGGATTTGCTTGTTACTTTGGTTTGGACAGGGAGGGTTAACTATAAGCTAATTAATACTATAATCTCAATATATATGCATATTATTATCCCTTGAAATCAATAACCAAATCATTGCATTTGAACTTCACTATATAGTAGCTTTTTTCTTTTAGTTTGAACCTATCTCTAACACGATGTATATATTATGATATGACATTAAAATATAATACACAGTAGTAATCGATTCCTTTGCTTAGTCAAACACACATGAATTAATTCTTAATATGTGTAGAAAAGTATATGGTTTATCCCTCTTGTTCCTGTGCCATGTTTTCTTTATTAGATATCTGCTGAGACACCATTGTTTTGTTGTTCCTCTTTTAAAAAACCAAGAAACTGTTTGAATTATTTCACCTTATGTATTACTTTCCTTTTATATCTTTTATACTTTATTAGAAAATGGGAAGCATTAAGGGGTGTTTCAATTTCTAATTTTCTATGTAACCTTTATCACATTCTCTTAGCATATTAAATGGAGTTTAGCTGAGTTTTAATCCATTTTAGTTTCTGGGTACTCAACATACTATTGTAAAGATGGTAGTATGTTTCTTTGGCTGCTGTTAATAGCATTGGCTGCTATTTTTTTAGATTAGTTTGTATTAATTTTAGTATTTTGGACACCAAATTTTGAGTTATGGCCTTGCTTTATATGCAGAGCAAGATGACTGAAAACAGTAATATTGAAGCAGTAGGGATGTCTGCTAGCACTCAACCATCTTCTCCACCGTTATTTAGATTAAATGTTATTTAGATTAGCTATTATCATTAGATTTATAAAGAACCAAATCCTAGTTGTAATGAACTTATATAGTTTAAAAAGGCTTTAGTATTAATTTTACTTTTAAAAAAGTTATGGTTTGAAAATCGAATTTTCTAAAAACTGGTTTTAAAACTGGATTTAAAAAAAAAAACTGGATTTTAAATTTGAATATTAAAAAATCAGATTTAAAACCAATTTAGAACCGGTTTCTCTTTTTGATCCAGTTCCAGTTTGGTTTTATGAACCATAAAACTAGTTCTAAAGTGGATGCAGTTTGGATTTTTGAAAATCCAAACCATGCCCAGAGGAACACATGCGAAGGAGAGTGACTTTTCACCTTCTCCTAGAGGAATCACGAAAGAGAGTGTCTTTCCATATCGAAGGAGTGTGCCTTTCCACCTTACAACCAGGGAAAGATGTGGGAAAAACAATATGAAGGAGAGTGTCTTTCCACCTTCCCCACATTCATAGCACGATAAGAGAGGAAATCCTTCATCCTCAACTTGCCAAATCCGTGAGCAGGACAAAACCACCGTCCTCACAACATAAATCATACTTATAAATCATAATTCTCTCCTCAAATTAACTTAAGACAAAATAGGTTATTAAACAAGATCAAATTACTTTAAATCAAGATTTATTAAATTAAATTTCACGACAAAGTTTCTGAACTTTAGAGGATCGGCAACCAATCTCATTACCATTCAATTAAATACCCGAAACATAATCCTCTTTATAATTAGTTAAACCAAATTCATTCTTTTGAAAAGAAAGTTAAATCATCGTTTTTACTCGACCAAAACCCCAAACTGCATCAAAACCATTTAGAGTTAAGACATTTTTAAAAGTCTCGAAATCCACTTCATTTTAATCAAATCAAGTTCTAAATACTTTAACTCCTCAAAACAAATTGCTTCAATTGAATAAATCAACCTCAACTTCTTTTCACACTTAACTTTTCCTCAAAGACTCGAAAATCGTTATTCTTGAATGTTTATAAAAATATCGGCAGCACCTTCCCTAAAACTTGGACTTTGCCACCCTCTACGGGTCCCATCCAAACATTTCTGAAATCCCAAATATTTTTCCAAAATCAAACAAAATTCAGACTACCAAATATCAAATCATTTTCGATAACAAACTAATTCAAAATCAAACCGCTTACAAAAATCAAAGCATTTTCATATCTCAAATCATCCTATCATAATCCAGAAACCAAATTCAAAAATTCCAGTCCAATAACAACCAACTCAACAAACTAAAACAACAAATCAGAATAACCAGCTTCCTCAATAATTCAATCAGATAAACAATTTCATTCATTCAAGGAAATTCAATTTAATTCTTTAAGACTTAGGAAAATCATAAAAATACATTTTTCGTGTTAAGATCGACACTTAAATTCTTGAAATTAAATAGAGTTTAAGAAAATTGCCCCTACCACGTTCGCAACTTAACTACATGACAAAGCCCTTAAAACTCTGATTTCACAGTGGAGGCGTCAAATCTGACCATCCTCGCAGCAGTCACAGCACGCAAGAACCATAGCTCAACCCTAAGACATTAATGTTGCGTAAAAGTCAATAATCTATAACAAAACAACGACAAAGATGGCTTTTTAAAGCAAAAAGACTTACTGGACCACTAGGAAGGAAGAACAGGGACAACAGCACCTCCAGCGGTGCTTTCTGGTGACCATGGCGCCGTTCTTCGGTAGCTAGGCATGGCAGTGCAGCTTTCTCCTCATCTAGTGAGTTACCCTCCTCTCTGTTCACGTTCTACTCGATCGTGATGGCAACGCTCCTCGTGGCTCCCTAATCGGCGATGTGATAGCTCCTGGCAGCGCACAGCAGCTCGACGACGACCAGGGACCTCAACGACGGCGATCCGCGACCCTCTCTTCTTCGCGTCTCTTACTGTTGCACTCTCTCTTCCTTTGCGGTGGCTTTGATCGCGGCGCGAACTTGTGACTCCATGGATGGGATGGCGACGAAATACATGCGGTCAATGATTTAATTAAGTTTTTAATTATAAATACCTTCAATTTGTGAAGAAATATTCAGTTAACTCTAATATTTTTTATACTAGGAATGACTTAATTACAAAATTAAAGCAATGTAGGGATCTAATTGAAAAGACTAAAAGTACAGGGACCTAATTAAAAATTTGTGAAACTATAGGGACCAACAGAGTAATTAAACCTTATCATAAATCTCATGGCCACCGCGGGAGGATTGTCTCGACTTGAAGGATGTCCTTGATCAAGCAGTTAGAGATGACAAATTAAATGAATTCTTCCAACATGTAAGCCTTCCAAAAAGGCAGTTCCAATATGAGACAAAGCATAAAAGTCATAATCCCAAGACTAACAGGTCGCCTCATGAACAACCCAATGAAACTGTGCTTGTTGTTGTTGTTAAGTTGTTGTCAGAAAAAATAGTTTTCCCAGGTCTAGAACTACAGTGAAAATAGATTTGAAGGTGTTAATAATGGAATTCCAAAACCTCTTTCTTTCTCAGAAGTCAAATTCACAATAAAGGATCGCAAAAGTGATGTTTTTGGAGACGATGAACCACTCGTAATCACAGCTAAGCTAGAAAATGGAGTGGTGAAGAGGTCTTGATTGATAGCTGGTGCGGAATTTCTAATCCACAAACTTACCGGCAAGTGCACCGGGTCGTACCAAGTAATACCTCAGGTGAGTGAGGGTCGATCCCACGAGGATTGATGGATCAAGCAACAATGATTGATTGATAAGCTTAGTTAGACAAACAGAAAAGAGTGTTTGAATGTTCAAAGAGCATTAAATAATAGTTCAGAAATTAAAATAGTAAAGCAGATAAGTTGGGAATAACATATGAAGAAAGCAGTTAAGGTTTCAGAGTTATCTATTTTTCCGGATTAACTTTTCTTACTAACTATTTTAATTATGTAGGATTTAATTTATGGCAAACTATATGTGACTAGACCCTAATTCCTTAGACCTTTCTAGTCTCCTCTAATTCTCATCAACTGCCAATTCCTTGGTCAATTAGTTCCAATTAGAGGGTGAAGTTTACTTCCAGTTATTATGCCACAAAACTCTAATTACCCAAAAATAAAAGGATTATATGTCACGTATCCGTTAAGTCCAGATAATTAGAAGTTTAGGAGAAGTTGTTTTCAAGCTGTTGTTCAAGTAAAGAGCTTTTCCAAGTTATACAAGAACTCAAGTAGAAAGAGGGTCATACTTCCGTTCCACCCAAATTCATAAGATAAAGAACGAAAACAATTCTTAAATTGTAAATCCATACATGAATTAAAATAGAAAAGTAATAAAATCAATCTATACAACTAGACAGAGCTCCTAACCTTAACAATGGAGGATTAGTTGCTCATGGTTCAGAGAAGAAAATAAGGATTCTAATAAAATGTATTTTGGTAGTCTGGAATGGAATCCCCCCTTGTGGAATAATTCCAATCCCCTTTCATATCTAATCCTAATTAATTTAAAATCTATCTTCTAAAATTAAAATAATATCTTTTTCTAAAAATATAAGAATTGAATTTAAATAATAATTAATTAAATAATCAGCAAGTCTTCAGTTGATGGATGGGGACCACTTGTTTCGTCCATTCTGCAGCTTCGAATATGTGTTTTCTGGGCTAGAAATTGGGTCAAAACAGCAGTCGAAATCGCCCCCAGCGTTTTTCTGCATTTTCTGCACGTGGCACTTGTCAGGCGTACGCGTCAATCACACGTACGCGTCGATGGTCTTCTTCGCGTGTCACGCGTACGCGTCAGTCACGCGCACGCGTCGCCCTGGAAAGCTCCAAATCACGCGTACGCGTCAGTCACGCGTACGCGTCGCTCCTCGCTGATATCTCCTTTAATTCTTGTGCTGCAGAAACTCCATCAAATCCAGCCAAAAGCTACCTAAAATAAACAAAATTGCACAAGACTCAAAGTAGCATCCATAGTGGCTAAAAGATAATTAATTCTTAATTAAACTCAACAAATTAAATGCAAATTCACTAGAAAAAGATAGGAAAGATGCTTACGCATCACAACACCAAAGGCATAGTTTGTGCGAAAGGCATAGTTCCAGCGCCACTCCTGCTCAACTCTCTGTTCACTTTTATTTTTCACGCACACACCTATGACGCGTACGCGTCAGTGACGCTTGCGCATCGTGTGCTCGTTTTTTTCGCCTTAGGTGTTCTGTTCATGTTATAAAATAGATGCATGATCAGAGAAATAGTAAAAACTCAATAAAAATAAAATAAGTAAGAAAACTACTACTACAAAAAATAACTAAGGATATGAAATTATCGGGTTGCCTCTCGACAAGCGCTTCTTTAACGTCACTAGCTTGACGGTCAGTTCTGCTAATTCAGCAGATGAGTAGACCTCTGGCGATCAATCTCGCCTCCTAGATAGTTCTTCAACCTCTGGCCATTCACTGTAAATTTTCTGTCAGAATTCTCTTCCTGTATTTCCACATGACCATATGGTGAAGTTCTGGTAACCACAAACGGTCCTGACCACCGGGATTTCAGCTTTCCGGGAAAGAATTTGAGCCTTGAATTATATAGAAGTACTCTCTGTCCTGGCTCAAAGACTCTGATGGCAATCTTCTTGTCATGAAGTAGCTTGGTTCTTTCCTTATAGAGCTTGGCATTCTCATAGGCTGAATATCTGAATTCATCAAGCTCATTCAACTGAAGCATTCGCTTAATTCCTGCAGCTTCTGAATCAAGATTCAGATACCTGATTTCCCAGTAAGCTTTGTGCTCCAGCTCAACTGGTAAGTGACAGGCTTTGTCATAGACCAACTGATAAGGGGACATGCCAATGGGAGTCTTGTACGCTGTCCGGTATGCCCAGAGAGCATCATTAAGCTTCCTAGACCAGTCCTTTCTTGAAATACTAACGGTCTTCTCTAGAATCCTCTTAAGTTCCCTGTTGGAAACTTCAACCTGTCCACTTATCTGAGGGTGATAGGGGTTGCCACTTTATGACGGACTCTATATCTCTGCAGAAGAGAGTCCAGCTGTCTGTTACAAAAGTGACTTCCTCCATCATTAATGAGTGTCCTTGGGACACCAAACCAGCTAAAGATATATCTATGAAGAAAGCTCATTACCACCTTGGCATCATTGGTGGGTAGAGCCACAGCTTCCACCAACTTGGACACATAATTAACTGCCACTAGAATATAGTTGTTTGAATGTGAGCGTGGGAAAGGTCCCATGAAATCAATACCCCACACATCAAACAACTCAACCTCAAGGATCCCTTGCTGTGGCATTTCATGGTTGGCAGGAAGATTTGTGGCCTTTTCACATCTGTCACAGTGCTTTACAAATTCTCTTGAGTTCCTGAAGAGAGTCGGCCAGTAGAACCCACTCTGAAGGACCTTTGTAGCTATCCTTTCACCACCAAAGTGGCCTCCATAATCAGAACCATGACAGTGCCAAAGAATCTGCTGTGTTTCTTCATCTGGGACACATCTTCGAATTATACCATCTGAACACATTTTAAAAAGGTACGGTTCCTCCCAAATGTAGTACTTTGCATCAGTCAATAGCGTCTTTACTTGTTGTCTATTGTACACCTTTGGAATAAAATTCATGGCCTGATAATTTGCAATGTCTGCAAACCATGGATCCTGCTGAATTAGGAACAATTGCACATCCAAATGTGGGTGGTTGTACTCCTACTTCAGGCTCAATTCTGGAAAGATGGTCAGCTACTTGATTTTCTGACCCTTTCCTGTCTTTTATCTCAATATCAAACTCTTGAAGGAGCAACACCCATCTGATTAATCTTTGTTTAGAATCCTGTTAGGTTAGAAGGTACTTCAAAGCAGCATGGTCAGTATAAACAATAACCTTAGAACCAAGTAAATAAGACCTAAACTTATCAACAGCATACACAACAGCTAATAATTCCTTTTCTGTAGTTGTGTAATTCTTTTGGGCATCATTTAATACACGACTGGCATAGTAAATGACATGTACAAGCTTACCATGCCTCTGTCCTAAAACAGCTATAAAATCACTGGCATCACACATCAATTCAAATTGTAAATCCAAGTCAGGGGGAGCTATAATGGGAGCAGAGGTAAGGTTTACTTTCAGAGTTTCAAAAGCATGCAGACAATCAGAATCAAAGACAAAAGGAACATCAACAACCAACAGGTTTCTCAATGGTTTAGAAATTTTAGAAAAGTCCTTTATAAATCTCCTATAAAATCCTGCATGACCCAAGAAACTCCTAACTGCCTTAACATTAGTTGGGGTGGTAATTTTTCAATTACCTCCACCTTTGCTCTGTCAACTTCAATCCCCTTACTTGAAATTCGGTGTCCAAGAACAACGCCTTCTGTGACCATAAAATGGCATTTTTCCCAATTCAAAACAAGGTTTGATTCTTGACACCGTTTCAAGACAAGAGATAAATGCTTAAGGCAGGTTTCAAAAGAATTACCAAAAACAGAAAAGTCATCCATAAATACCTCAATGAACTTTTCAACCATGTCAGAAAAAATTGAAAGCATACACCTCTGAAAAGTTACTGGAGCATTACAAAGTCCAAATGGCATTCTCGTGTAGGCAAATACTCCAAAGGGGCATGGGAATGCTGTCTTCTCTTGATCTTGAAGGTCCACTGCAATCTGATTATATCCAGAATATCCATTTAGAAAACAATAAAAAGCATGACCATCTAACCTCTCAAGCATCTGATCAATGAAAGGTAGGAGAAATGATCCTTCCTTGTAGCAGTGTTGAGCCTCCTGTAGTTTATGCACATTCTCCATCCTGTGACTGTTCTTGTAGGAATAAGCTCATTCTTTTCATTCTTGATCACTGTCATCCCTCCTTTCTTGGGAACTACCTGCACAGGACTTACCCAAGGACTGTCAGAAATAGGGTAAATAATACCTGCTTCCCATAATTTCATTACCTCTTTTTGGACCACCTCTTTCATAGTTGGATTGAGTTTCCTTTGTGGTTGCACAACTGATTTAGCATCATCTTCAAGGAGGATCTTGTGCATACACTTGGTTGGACTAATCCCTTTCAAGTCACTAATGGTCCACCCAAGAGCTGTTTTATGGCTCCTGAGCACTGAAATAAGCGCCTCTTCCTCTTCAGACTTCAGGGAAGAGCTAATAATCACTGGATAGGAATCATTTTCACCCAAGAACACATATTTCAGAGAAGGAGGTAAATATTTAAGCTCAAGCTTGGGGGCTTCCTCCTCTGCTTTAGGCATGTGGACTTCAGCCTTCTGGGGTGGTGAATCATCAACTTCAACTAATTCTTACTCAGAAATAGGATCCAGAATGTCATCCAGTATCTCAGCTTCCAGTACCTCTTGAACAAGTGGTTCAATAACATCTATTTTCATACACCCTTCAGAATCATTAGGGTGCTTGAGAGCTTCAAAAACATTAAGGACCACCTGTTCTTCATTGATCCTCAGGGTTAATTCACCCTTTTGCACATCAATAAGAGCTCTACCTGTAGCTAAAAAGGGTCTACAAGTATAATAGAGGATTTTACCTCCTCTTCCACGTCTAATATAACAAAGTCAACAGGGAAAATAAATGGTCCTACTTTAATAAGTAAATCCTCAACAACACCCATAGGTTATTTAATAGAAAAATCAGCAAGTTGAAGAGAGAAACGAGTGGGTTTTACCTCCTCAATTTGAAGCTTTTTCATCACTGAAAGTGGCATTAGATTGATGCTAGCTCCAAGATCACATAAAGCTCTCTGAATGGTGATATCTCCAATGGTGCAAGGAATGACAAAGCTCCCTGGGTCTGGCATCTTCTCAGGAAGGTTGTGTTGAATAATGGCACTACATTCTTGGTTAACACCACTGCCTCTTGTTCCTTCCAATTCCTCTTATGGGTCAACAACTCTTTCATAAATTTAGCATAGAGAGACATTTGCTCAAGGGCCTCTGCAAAAGGAATGTTAATCTGTAACTTCTTGAAAACATCTAAAAATTTAGAAAATTGCTTTTCTTTGGAAGCCTTCTGAAGCTCTGAGGATATGGCATTTTGGCTTGTATTCAGGAGCCTTTGGCAAGGTGGGATAAGTGTCAATAGAGTCAGGGAACAGGTTGTCTGCATGTTTTGGAGGGGCGTGCTCCACTTCTCCCTTTTTTTCCTCTGGAGCTTCCTTTTCAACTAGCTCTTCATTGGCCTTGGTCTCAGAGCCAGCTACTTTACCACTTCTCAATTGGATAACCTTGCAATCTTCTCTTGGGTTCACCACTGTATCACCTGGAAATGTACTTGCAGACCTCTCAGGTATCTGCTTGCTTAGTTGGCTCATTTGCACCTCTAAATTCTTAATGGAGGCTCTGGTTTCCTACATAAAACTCCTTATCATCTCCCAATTAGAATCTTCTTGGGATTTAGAGTTTTCCAGCTGAAGTGGTTGTTGTTGCTTAGACTGAAATTGGCGGTTATTGTAATTGCTCTGTTGGAAGCTGCCCTGAGAATTATTGTTGAAGTTCTGCGGTCTCTGAGGTTGGTCTCTCCACCCAAAATTTGGGTAATTTCTCCACCCTTGATTGTATGTCTTAGAATATGGATCATTGTTGGGATTTCTAGGACCACTCCCCATGTAATTGACTTGTTCAGAAGAGGCTTGAGCATAATCATAATTATCATTTTGCACAAAGTTATCTGCCATGTCATAGGATGCCTCTTGAGGTGGATTTTGGGTGTTGATAGCCGAGACTTGCATGCCACCCATCTGCTGAGTAAGTAGATTTATTTGCTGAGACATAAGCTTATTCTGAGCAAGAAGAGGATTAAGAGTTTCTACTTCCATAACACCCTTCTTCTGAGGAGTCTCAGAGTTCACAGGATTCCTGTTAGATGAATATAAATATTGGTTGCTAGCCACCAATTTAATAAGCTCAATAGTCTCCTATGGTGTCTTCTTCTTGTGCAATGAACCACCTGCAGAAGTATCTAAGCTCATCTTGGACATCTCACCCAGGCCTTCATAAAAGATATCTAGTTGGGTCCATTTGGAGAACATATCCGGAGGGCATTGCCTAGTCAGTAGCTTGTATCTCTCCCAAGCCTCATAAAGAGTTTCACCCTTCTTCTGCCTGAAAGTCTGAACCTCTAACCTAAGCTTAGTCAGCTTCTTTGGTGGGAAAAATTTAATAAGAAACTCAGTAACAACCTTGTCCCAAGTATCCAAACTCTCCTTTGGTTAGGAATCTAGCCATAGCTTTGCTTTATCACTCAGAGCAAACGGGAAGAGCATGAGTCTGTACACCTCAGGATTCACTCCATTTGTCTTCACAGTATCACATATCTGTAGAAAATCAGAGATAAATTGATTTGGGTCTTCATGGGGAAGACCATGATACTGGCAGTTTTGTTGCACCAGGGTGACCAATTGTGGCTTCAACTCAAAGTTGTTCGTAGCTATAGGAGGTACCACAATGCTCTTTCCATAAAGATATGCAGTAGGAGTAGAATAAGAGCCAAGCACTCTTCTTTGTTGATCATTCTCATTCGGATTTGCCACATTGGCATTAACAGCATTATTAGGATCCATAGTGGACTCTACAGCCTTGTAAAGTCTTGCTTGTTGTAAACGTTGCCTACAAGTCCTTTCAGTTTCAGGGTCAAAGTCTAACAGAGGTTTCTTGTCCCTGTTCCTACTCATAAACAGACAAAAAATAAGAAAAGATGGGATTCTCTACGTCAGAGTGCAGAGAACTCCCAGTGAGGTAACTTGTGTAGAGAAATAAAATAAAAATACTAAATAAATAAAAAAAATTTGAAAATAATAACTAAACTTAAATAAAAAAATTTGAAAATTAACAGGAAAAATAAACAGAAAAATTAAAATAAATTTACAAGATAATGCCAAACTTAATTTTAGAAATTAAGGAAAAATATTAATACTATTATTAAAGAAAATTTCGAAAATAATAAGGCAAAATTTAAATAAAATTAAAACTAAAACGCCTAATCTAAGCAATCAAACAACTGATAGTTGTTAATCACAGTCAATCCCCGGCAATGACACCAAAAACTTAGTGCAGAATTTCTAATCCACAAACTTACCGGCAAGTGCACCGGGTCGTACCAAGTAATACCTCAGGTGAGTGAGGGTCGATCCCATGAGGATTGATGAATCAAGCAACAATGATTGATTGATAAGCTTAGTTAGACAAATAGAAAAGAGTGTTTGAATATTCAAAGAGCATTAAACAATAGTTTAGAAATTAAAATAGTAAAGCAGATAAGTTGGGAATAAAATATGGAGAAAGCAGTTAAGGTTTCAGAGTTATCTATTTTTCCAGATTAACTTTTCTTACTAACTATTTTAATTATGTAGGATTTAATTTATGGCAAACTATATGTGACTAGACCCTAATTCCTTAGACCTTTCTAGTCTCCTCTAATTCTCATCAACTGCCAATTCCTTGGTCAATTAATTCCAATTAGAGGGTGAAGTTTACTTCCAGTTATTATGCCACAAAACTCTAATTACCCAAAAATAAAAGGATTATATGTCACGTATCCGTTAAGTCCAGATAATTAGAAGTTTAGGAGAAGTTATTTTCAAGCTGTTGTTCAAGTAAAGAGCTTTTCTAAGTTATACAAGAACTCAAGTAGAAAGAGGGTCATACTTCCGTTCCACCCAAATTCATAAGATAAAGAACGAAAACAATTCTTAAATTGTAAATCCATACATGAATTAAAATAGAAAAAGTAATAAAATCAATCCATACAACTAGACAGAGCTCCTAACCTTAACAATGGAGGATTAGTTGCTTATGGTTCAGAGAAGAAAATAAGGATTCTGATAAAATGTATTTTGGTAGTTTGGAATGGAATCCCCCCTTGTGGAATAATTCCAATCCCCTTTTATATCTAATCCTAATTAATTTAAAATCTATCTTCTAAAATTAAAATAATATCTTTTCCTAAAAATATAAGAATTGAATTTAAATCAGAATTAATTAAATAATCAGCAAGTCTTCAGTTGATGGATGGGGACCACTTGTTTCGTCCATTCTGCAGCTTCTAATATGTGTTTTTGGGCTGGAAACTGGGTCAAAACAGCAGTCGAAATCGCCCCAGCGTTTTTCTGCGTTTTCTGCACGTGGCGCTTGTCACGCGTACGTGTCAATCACGCGTACGCGTCAATGGTCTTCTTCGCGTGTCACATGTACGAGTTAGTCACACGGACGCGTCACTCTGGAAAGCTCCAAATCACGCGTACGCGTCAGTCACGCGTACGTGTTGCTCCTCGCTAGTATCTCCTTTAACTCTTGTATTGCAGAAACTCCATCAAATCCAGCTGAATGCTACCTAAAATAAACAAAATTGCACAAGACTCAAAGTAGCATCCATAGTGGCTAAAAGATAATTAATTCTTAATTAAACTCAACAAATTAAATGCAAATTCACTAGGAAAAGATAGGAAAGATGTTCACGCATCAATAGCAGCATAGATTCAAACTTGCTTTTCTGTAATGCATATGATGCATTGGACTTGAAGGAATATCATTTGAAACCTCACTTAACCAAAGTCATGGTTTAGGTGATCATTTTATAAAACCTGATGGGGTTATTAATTTGTTAATATCTTTTGGAGAAGGTTTAATGATGAAAGTGGTCTAGGCAGAGTTTGTTGTTCTCAAAGATTCAACTGCTTACAATGTTATCTTAGGAAGACCTTAAATGACATTTCATCTTTTGTGTCCACTAAGTTTTCTATTTTGAATTTTTTAACTAATAAAAAAGGTATGCAACTTTGAAAGGAGATCAAGCTGCAATAATTACTTGACATAATATAGCCTGTAGTTTGAGAAACAAAACTAAAGAGGCTATGATGAGCGGATAATTTATACCCTTTTTGGTATTGTTTTTACATAGTTTTTAGTATATTTTAGTTAGTTTTTATCATATTTTTATTAGTTTTTATTCAAAAATTATATTTCTGCACTTTACTATGAGTTTATGTATTTTTCTGTGATTTCAGGTATTTTCTGGCTGAAATTAAGAGACCTGAGTAAAAATCTGATTCAGAGGCTGAAAAAAGACTGCAGATGCTGTTGGATTCTGACCCTGCTGCATTCGAAATAGATTTTCTCGAGCTACAGAAGCCTAATTGGCACGCTCTTAATTGCGTTGGAAAGTAGACATTCTGGGCTTTTTATCAATATATAATAGTCCATACTTTACTCGAGATTTGATGGCTCAAATTGGCGTTCAAAATCAGCCTAAAAATTCTGACGTAAAACGCCCAAACTGGCACCAAAATTGGAGTTAAACGCCCAAACTGGCACCAAAGCTGGCGTTTAACTCCAGGAACAGCCTATGCACGAAAAAAGCTCCAAAGCTCAGCCCAAGCACACACCAAGTGGGCCCCAGAAGTGAATTTCTGCACTATCTGCACTTAGTTACTCAATTTCTGTAAACTTAGGTTACTAGTCTAGTATAAAAACTACTTTTAGAGATTCATTTGAGAACTTATGACATTTTTACACTTCATATTGTATTTCTCACAGCATGAATCTCTAAACCCTATAGGTGGGGGTGAGGAGCTCTGCTGTGTTTCAATGGATTAATGAAATTACTATTGTTTTCTATTCAATCATGCTTGATTCTATTCTAAGATATTCACTCGTACTTCAATCGGAGAAGATGATGATCCGTGACACTGATCATTATTCTCACATCTATGAACGCGTGCCTGACAACCACTCCGTTCTATTTGAGCTCAACGTAGTCATTGGGCGACAGCTTGAGTGCGTATCTCATGGGTTTCTGATCCACGGACCAAGTCCGGAGGTTAGAACCTTCGTGGTATAGGCTAGAACCATTGACAGCATTTCTGGGATCCGGAAAGTCTAAACCTTGTCTGTGGTATTCCGAGTAGGATCTGAGAAGGGATGACTGTGACGAGCTTCAAACTTGCGAATGTTGGGCGCAGTGACAGTGTGCAAAAGGACAATGGTCCTATTCCGATGCTAGCGGGAACCGACAGATGATTAGCCGTGTAGTGACAGCGCATATGGATTTGTTTTCATCCGAGAGAATCATACAGCCTGCCATTGAGGGAAGCCATGCGTGTTTGGAGAAGAAGACAGTAGGAAAGCAGAGATTCAGATGACAGAGCATCTCTGGAACCTCAACCTATTTCTTATTACTGAATTACAAGTACCATTTATTTTACATTATTTATTTTTCATAAATACAATCACTCTTATCATTAATCTCCTGACTAAGATTTATAAAATAACCATAGCTGCTTCAAACCGACAATCTCTGTCGGATCGACCCTTACTCACGTAAGGTATTACTTGGACGACCCAGTGCACTTGCTGGTTAGTTTTGCTGGTTAGTTTTGGAGAACTGACGGTTTATTTTGTTGCTTAGATTAGGAAAAAAATTTCTTTTTTGGTTTAGAGTCACTAAAATTGATTCTTCTATTTTTTTTGGTTAAAATTTTAAAATCCTTATTTTATCTTTCTAAATAATTTTCGAAAATTTTCAAAACCAATAACTTCATAATTTAGTCTTCTGTTTGAGTTTAGTTTCATATTTTAAGTTTGGTGTCAATTGCATGATTTTATTTTTCTTTCATTTTTTCCGAATTATTAGTGTTCAAAGTATAAAAAATTTTTAAGTTTGGTGTCCTTTGTGTTTTTGTTTTCTTAAAAATTTTTCAAAAAGTTGCTTTTAGTGTTCATCTTGATATTCAAAGTTTTCCTGTTTGTTTTCTTTGCTTTGATCTAAAAATTCTAAGTTTGGTGTCATTTTATTATTTTTCTCTTTTCTCATTAAATTCAAAAGTATTTTTCTCTCTATTTAATTGAATTTTCAAAAATTTCAAAAAAATTTTCATATTTTTATTTTAAAATTTTTTCTTTATCTTATCTTAATTTTAAAATTTCAAAATTCAAAATTTTTTTCAAAAATCATATCCAAAGTTTTTCGAATTTTCTTAATTAATTAATTAATTTAATTTTCGAAACTTATATTTTATTTTCCAATTACTTTATTTCATCTTATTTTTTTTATTCGGTTGTTTTTAATTAAATAAAATAAAAATAAAAATATAATTTATTTGCAATTCATATTAATTCCCTTTTCTCCATCATGGACTTAAGTGGAAATGAACAGTCCAGTAGGACTCTGGGGTCATATGCTAACCCCATTACTGCTGCATACGGGAGTAGTATCTGTATACCTCCCATCAAAGCAAGCAGTTTTGAGCTAAATCCTTAACTCATTGTCATGGTGCAGCAAAATTGCCAGTATTCCGGTCTTCCACAGGAAGAACCTACTGAGTTTCTGACACAGTTCTTACAAATTGCTGACACAGTATGTAATAAGGAAGTAGATCAAGATGTCTACAGATTACTACTGTTTCCATTTGCTATAAAAGATCATGCTAAGAGGTGGTTAAATAACCAACCCACAGCAAGCATAAAAACTTGAAAACAGTTATCAGACAAATTCCTGAATCAATATTTTCCTCCAAAAAGGATGACACAGCTAAGGCTAGACATCCAAGGCTTTAAACAAGAGGATAATGAATCTCTTTATAATGCCTAGGAGAGGTACAGAGGGATGCTATGGAAATGCCCCTCTGAAATATTTTCAGAGTGGGTGCAGTTAGACATCTTCTACTATGGGCTTACAAAAAAAGCTCAAACATCTCTAGACTACTCAGCTGGTGGATCTATACACATGAGAAAGACAATTGAAGAGGCTCAAGAGCTCATTGATACATTTGCTAGAAATCAGCATCTGTACTTAAGCAGTGAGTCTCCCTAAAAGAAGAGGCTAAAGCAGTATCTACTGAACTTAGTCCTCAAGAACAAGTTGCTGAACTCAATCAGCAATTGCTTATTATAACAAAATAGTTTGCAGAATTCAAAGAGATGCTCCAAGACACTAAAAATGTGAACCAAAATATTGAAGCACAATTGGATCAGACAAGACAGCAGCTCTCTAAACAGATAACAGAAGAATGCCAAGCTGTTCAATTAAGGAGTGGAAAAACACTGAATGTATCAATCCAAGGTAGCAGGAATCCAAGAAAGGAACAACTGACAAAGGATAACCAAACTACTGCCCAAAATCCCTCTGAGGATAGTAAGGGCCCAGAGAGGAATGATTCTGGCGTTCAAACGCCAGAAAAGGGTGAAAAAGTGGCGTTAAACGCCCAAGGGATGGCCAATTCTGGTGTCCAGACGCCAGAAAAAGGTGGCAATCTGGCACCCATGCAACCCCCAATTCTGGCGTTCAAACGCCACAAAGGGGTCAGACACTTGCAAGTGATGATAACAACCCCCTTAAGCAGGCTTCTCCAAGCACTTCTGTAGGAAATAAACCTGCAACAACTAAGGTTGAAGAATATAAAGCCAAGATGCCTTATCCTCAAAAACTCCACCAAGCGAAACAGGATAAACAATTTGTCCGCTTTGCAGACTATCTCAGGACTCTTGAAATAAAGATTCTGTTTGCAGAGGCACTTGAGCAAATACCCTCTTATGCTAAGTTCATGAAAGAGATCTTAAGTCATAAGAAGGATTGGAGAGAAACTGAAAAAGTTTTTCTCACTGAAGAATGCAGTGCAGTCATTCTGAAAAGCTTACCAAAGAAGCTTAAAGATCCCGGAAGCTTTATGATACCATACACATTAGAGGGTGCTTGCACCAAGACAGCTCTATGTGATCTTGGGGCAAGTATCAACCTAATACCTGCATCCACTATCAAAAAGCTTGGTTTGACTGATGAAGTTAAACCAACCTGGATATTCCTCCAACTTGCTGATGGCTCCATTAAAATCCCATCAGGCATAATTGAGGACATGATTGTCAAGATTGGGCCGTTTGCCTTTCCTACTGACTTTGTAGTACTGGAAACGGAGGAGCACAAAAGTGCAACTCTCATTCTAGGAAGACCTTTCCTAGCAACTGGACGAACCCTCATTGACGTCCAAAAGGAGAGATAACCTTAAGAGTCAATGAGGATGAGTTTAAGTTGAATGCTGTCAAAGCTATGCAGCATCCAGACACACCAAAAGACTGCCTAAGCGCTGATGTTATTGACTCCTTGGTGGAAGAGGTCAATATGACTGAGAGTCTCAAATCAGATCTAGAGGACATTTTTAAAGATGTTTAGCCTGATCTGGAGGAACCAGAGAGAACAGAAGAACCTCTGAAAATTCCTCAGAAAGAGGATAAGCCTCCTAAATCCGAGCTCAAACCACTACCACCATCCCTGAAATACACATTTCTGGGAGAAGGTGACACTTTTCCGGTGATCATAAGCTTTGCTTTAAATCCACAGGAAGAGAAAGCACTAATTCAGGTGCGAAGGACACATAAGACAGCTCTTGGGTGGTCCATAAGTGATCTTAAGGGCATTAGCCCAGCAAGATGCATGCACAAGATCCTATTGGAGGATGATGCTAAGCCAGTGGTTCAACCATAGAGATGGCTAAATCCAGCCATGAAGGAGGTGGTGCAGAAAGAGGTCACTAAGTTACTGGAGGCTGGGATTATTTATCCTATTTCTGATAGCCCCTGGGTGAGCCCTGTCCAAGTTGTCCCCAAGAAGGGAGGCATGACAGTGGTTCATAATGAAAAGAATGAACTGGTTCCTACAAGAACAGTTACGGGGTGGCGTATGTGTATTGACTACAGAAGGCTCAATACAACCACCAGAAAGGATCACTTTCCTTTACCATTCATAGACCAGATGCTAGAGAGACTAGCAGGTCATGAGTACTACTGCTTTTTGGATGGCTATTCAAGTTACAACCAAATTGTAGTAGATCCTCAGGACCAAGAGAAAACAACATTCACATGTCCATCTGGAGTCTTTGCCTACAGAAGGATGCCATTTGGTCTGTGCAATGCACCTGCAACCTTTCAGAGGTGCATGCTCTCTATATTCTCTGACATAGTAGAAAAATTTCTGGAAGTCTTCATGGATGACTTCTCAGTATTTGGAGACTCATTCAGCTCCTGTCTTGATCATCTAGCACTTGTTCTGAAAAGATGCCAAGAGACCAACCTGGTTTTAAACTGGGAGAAATGTCACTTCATGGTGACTGAAGAAATTGTCCTTGGGCACAAAATTTCGAACAAGGGAATAGAGGTGGATCAAGCTAAGGTAGAGGTAATTGAAAAATTACCACCACCTGCCAATGTTAAGGGAATCAGAAGCTTTCTGTGGCATGCATGATTCTATAGGAGGTTTATAAAGGATTTTTCAAAAATTGTAAAACCTCTGAGCAATCTGCTAGCTGCTGACACGCTATTTGTCTTTGACACGGAGTGTCTGCAGGCATTTGAAACTCTGAAAGCTAAGCTGGTCACAACACCAGTTATTTCTGCACCAGACTGGACATTACCATTCGAACTAATGTGTGATGCCAGTGACCATGTCATTGGTGCAGTATTGGGACAGAGGCATAACAAGCTTCTGCACGTCATTTATTATGCTAGCCGTGTTTTGAATGACGCACAGAAGAATTACACAACCACAGAAAAGGAGCTGCTTGCAGTGGTTTATGCCATTGACAAATTCAGATCTTATTTAGTGGGATCAAAAGTGATTGTGTACACTGACCATGCTGCTCTAAAATATCTCTTCACAAAGCAGAATTCAAAACCCAGATTTATAAGATGGGTGTTGCTTCTTCAAGAGTTTGATATAGAAATAAGAGATAGAAAATGGACAGAGAACCAAGTGGCAGATCACCTGTCTCGGATAGAACCAGTAGCAGGAGCGTCCCTCCCTCCTACTGAGATCTCTGAAACCTTTCCGGATGAGCAACTCTTTGCCATTCAGGAAGTACCATGGTTTGCAGACATTGCAAACTATAAAGCTGTAAGATTCATACCCAAAGAGTACAGTAAGCAGCAAACAAAAAAATTGATTACTGATGCAAAGTACTACTTGTGGGATGAACTATATCTCTTTAAGAGGTGTGCAGACGGAATGATCCGTAGATGTGTGTCTAGAGAAGAGGCACAGAAGATCCTATGGAATTACCATGGATCACAGTATGGAGGACATTTCAGAGGTGAGCAAACAGCCACCAAGGTTCTCCAATGTAGTTTCTACTGGCCTACTCTCTATAGAGACTCCCGAGAGTTTGTATGTAATTGTGACAGTTGCCAGAGGGATGGTAATCTGCCTCATGGTTATGCCATGCCTCAGCAAGAAATCTTAGAGATTGAGTTGTTTGATGTATGGGGTATTGACTTCATGGGGCCTTTCCCACCATCATACTCAAACACTTACATTCTGGTGGCAGTAGACTATGTATCTAAGTGGGTAGAGGCAATTGCAACACCCACTAATGATACTAAGACAGTAATAAAGTTCCTCTAGAAGCATATTTTCAGCAGGTTCGGTGTCCCTAGGATACTGATTAGCGATGGAGGCACTCATTTCTGTAATAAACAGCTTGACTCTGCTCTGGTCCAATATGGAATTAACCATAAAGTGGCAACTCCATATCATCCACAGACAAATGGGCAGGCTGAAGTCTCAAACAGAGAACTAAAGCAAATCCTGGAGCGGACTGTAAATGCCCATAGAAAGGATCGGGCAAGAGGTCTGGATGATGCTCTGTGGGCATACAGAACAGCATTCAAGACTCCTATAGGGACCTCTCCATACCAGCTTGTGTATGGAAAAGCTTGTCATCTACCAGTGGAGCTAGAACATAAAGCCTACTGGGCAACCAGGTTCCTAAACCTTGATACTAAGGTGGCTGGAGAGAAAAGATTGCTCCAGTTGAATGAGCTGGAGGAATTCAGACTCAATGCTTTCGAAAATACTAAAATTTATAAAGAGAAAGCAAAAAGATGGCATGACAAAAGACTGTCATCTAGAGTCTTTGAGGTAGGACAGAAGGTCCTGTTGTTTAACTCCAGGCTCAGATTGTTCCCTGGGAAATTGAAATCCCGGTGGAGTAGACCATATGTGATTACAAGTGTGTCACCATATGGTTATGTAGAGCTTCAAGATATTGATTCTGACAAAAGGTTCATTGTTAATGGACAGAGAATCAAACATTATCTTGAAGGCAATGTTGAGCAAGAATGCTCAAAGCTGAGACTAAGTTAAAAGCTCAGTAACGTCCAGCTAAAGATAGTAAAGAAGCACTTGCTGGGAGGCAACCCAGCCTTTATTATTAATTTAGATGTTTGTAACAGTTAGATAAGTATTTTTAATTTTGTTTTCCTTGTTAATTAATATATTTTCAGTGAAAAAGTCAAGAAAATAGAGGTTCAAGACATAAAGCAGAGAAATCACAGAGAAAAGGAGCTCACTGGCATCAAAACGCCAGTAAAGAGGGAATCTGGGCGTTAAACGCCAGAATTGGCAGCATCCTGGGCATTCAGAAAATGCCCCGTGAAGAAGGATTTCTGGCGTTTCCTGGCTAGGCGTTAAACACCCAAAATGGCCACCAGATGGGCGTTAAACTCCAGAATAGATATCATTCTGGGCGTTTAATGCCAGAACAGCTAAGGGGAGGTAATTTTGTTTTCAATTCAATTTTTTTTTCAAACTTTCATGTTTTAATTCAAAAGTTTCTGCATCAAATTAGCACAAACATTCATTTTTCAAATTCCATTCTCAAAAATTAATAATCTCATAAAATATTTTTAATTCCCAAATCTTTTCCACTCTTTTTCAAAAATTCATTCATCTTTTCAAATCCTTTTCAAATCTTTTTTTTAATTCATATTATCTTTCACTTTCTAGAAGCATAAACAAAAATTCAAATTTAATTTTCTCATATCTTTTTCATATCTTTTAAATTTTTGAAAAGAATCTCATCTTTTTCATATCATATTTATCTTTTATCAATCATATCTTTCAATCATATCTTTTTTATTTATTTATTTATTTTATTTTCGAACCCATTCCCTCCCTCCCCTTTATAAATTCGGCCACAACCTTTGGTTCATCATTGGAATCCTTCTCTCCATCTATTCATCTTCTTTCTTTCTATTTTGCTTGAGGGCAAGTAAAGCACTAAGTTTGGTGTGGTTTCCGTGATCCCTGAGACAAAACAAACAAAACTCATGGCACCCAAAGGAAAATAAACCACTTCAAAAGGCAAGAAAGAAGGCGCACCAAAGCCACTTTGGATGCATGAGAATTTCTGCACCAAAGAACAGGCAGACCATTACCTCAAAATTATGTGTAGAAGATCAGTGATCCCGGAAGTTAGATTCAATCTGAAAGAAGATGAATACCCGGAGATCCAAGAGCAGATTTAAAACAGGGTCTGGGAAGTCCTGGCTAATCCTGAGACACATGTTGGAAGAAACATAGTCCAGGAATTTTATGTAAATCTGTGGATGACAGAGAAGCAAAGACTAGAAGGAATCGCCCTCTACACCTTCCGGACTATGGTCAGAGGAAAGATTATTTACTTTCATCTGGACAAAGTGAGAGAAGTTCTTAAACTTCCTCAACTACAAGATGATCTAGAATCCTTTAACAGGAGAATGGCCAAGGATAAAAGGCTGGATCAAGTTCTAGAGGACATATGCCTCCTTGGAACCAAGTGGATTACCAATTCAAAAGGTGTCCCAAACCAGTTAAAGAGAGGATATCTTAAACCGGTTGCCAGAGGTTGGCTGGATTTCATTGGGCGGTCTATACTCCCAACCAGCAACCGATCTAAAGTCACGGTTAAGGGAGCAGTGATGATTCATTGTCTTATGCTAGGGAAGGAGGTGGAGATTCATCAGTTGATTCCTATTGAAATTTATACAATTGCAAACAAGGAATCCACTGAGGCCAAATTGGCCTACCTAAGCTTGATTAGCCTGCTATGCAAAGATGCAGGGGTAAAGATGGACGTGAATGAGTTTATCCCAGTTGCACGCCCAATCACAAAAAAAGTGATGGATGGACCTCAAATTCAAGATGACCCCATCAAGAGGGGGGCGCATAAACTCCTTCCAGAAATTCCTCAATTTGATTATTGGGCTCGCCTAGAAGCATCTGTCACCAAGCTGCAAGAAATTGTGAATCAATTCAACGAGGAGCAGCAGAATAAAAACAACATGCTTTGCAAACTGCTCATAGAACAAGAGAGATAAGGGCGTGAGATGCAGGAGTTAAAGCGCCAGAAGCTATCCCTTGAAGAGTTGGACATCCCACAAATTGAAGGAGCACATACCCCTCAAAATCAAGGTTGTTGAGTCCTAACTCTGTGATAACTTTTATTATTAGAGACCCATTTTAAGAATTACATAAGCATCAGTATTAGAGTCATTTATTTTTGTCTTTAATTTCCTTTCCTTTGTTGTTCGTTTGCTTTTATGCTTATTTTATATTTCTTTTCCATTAAATAATAAATAAAAATTTAGAGTCTATGTCTTAAAGCTATGAATGATTCCATGAATCCCTCACCTTTCTTAAATAAAAAAATATTTTTATTTGCAAAAGAATAAGAAGTGCATGGTTTCGAATATTATCTTGAAGTTAGCTTAATTATTTTGATGTGGTGGCAATACTTTTTGTTTTCTGAATGAATGCTTGAACAGTGCATATTTTTGATATTGTTGTTCATGAATGTTAAAATTGTTGGCTCTTGAAAGAATAATGAAAAAAAAAGAGAAATGTTATTGATGATCTGAAAAATCATAAAATTGATTCTTGAAGCAAGAAAAAGCAGTGAAAAACAAAGCTTACAAAAAAAAGTAAGCAGAAAAAGCCAATAGCCCTTTAAACCAAAAGGCAAGGGTAAAAAGGATCCAAGGCTTTGAGCATTAATGGATAGGAGGGCCCAAAAGAATAAAATCCTGGCCTAAGCGGCTAAACCAAGCTGTTCCTAACCATGTGCTTGTGGCGTGAAGGTGTCAAATGAAAAGCTTGAGGCTGAGCAGTTAAAGTCGTGATCCAAAGCAAAAAGAGTGTGCTTAAGAACCCTAGGCACCTCTAACTGGGGACTCTAGCAAAGCTGAGTCACAATCTGAAAAGGTTCACCCAGTTATGTGTCTGTGGCATTTATGTATCCGGTGGTAATACTGGAAAACAAAATGCTTAGGGCCACGGCCAAGACTCATAAAGTAGCTGTGTTCAAGAATCAACATACTGAACTAGGTGAATCAATAACACTATCTGAATTCTGAGTTCCCATAGATGCCAATCATTCTGAACTTCAATGGATAAAGTGAGATGCCAAAACTGTTCAGAAGCAAAAAGCTACAAGTCCCGCTCATCTAATTGAGACTAATCTTCATTGATATTTTTGAAATTCATTGTATATTCTCTTCTTTTTATCCTATTTTGTTTTTAGTTGCTTGGGGACAAGCAACAATTTAAGTTTAGTATTGTGATGAGCGAATAATTTATACACTTTTTGGCATTATTTTTACATAGTTTTTAGTATGTTTTAGTTAGTTTTTATTCAAAAATCATATTTCTGGACTTTACTATGAGTTTGTGTGTTTTTCTATGATTTCAGATATTTTCTGGCTGAAATTAAGGGACTTGAGTAAAAATCTGATATAGAGGCTGAAAAAGGACTGCAGATGCTGTTGGATTCTGACCCTGCTGCATTCGAAATGGATTTTCTCCAGCTACAGAATCCCAATTGGCACGCTCTCAATTGCGTTGGAAATTAGACATTCTGGGCTTTTTAGAAATATATAATAGTTCATACTTTGATTGAGATTTGATGGCCCAAACCGGCGTTTAAAGTCAGCCTAAAAATTCTGGCGTAAAACGCCCAAACTGGCACCAAAGCTGGAGTTTAACTCCAGGAACAGCCTATGCACAAAAAAAGCTCCAAAGCTCAGCCCAAGCACACACCAAGTGGGTCCTAGAAGTGAATTTCTGCACTATCTGCACTTAGTTACTCAATTTCTGTAAACCTAGGTTACTAGTCTAGTATAAAAACTACTTTTAGAGATTCATTTGAGAACTTATGACATTTTTACACTTCATATTGTATTTCTGACAGCATGAGTCTCTAAACCCTATAGGTGGGGGTGAGGAGCTCTGCTATGTTTTAATGGATTAATGAAATTACTACTGTTTTCTATTCAATCACGCTTGATTCTATTCTAAGATATTTACTCGTACTTCAATCGGAGAAGATGATGATCCGTGACACTCATCATTATTCTCACATCTATGAACACGTGCCTGACAACCACTCCATTCTATTTGAGCTCAACGTAGTCATTGGGCGACAGCTTGAGTGCGTATCTCTTGGGTTTCTGATCCACGGACCAAGTCCGGAGGTTAGAACCTTTGTGGTATTGGCTAGAACCATTGACAGCATTCCTGGGATCCGGAAAGTCTAAACCTTGTCTATGGTATTTCGAGTAGGATCTGAGAAGGGATGACTATGACGAGCTTCAAACTTGCGAATGTTGGGCGCAGTGACAGTGTCCAAAAGGACAATAGTCCTATTCCGACGCTAGCGAGAACCGACAGATGATTAGCCGTGCGGTGACAGCGCATATGGATTTGTTTTCATCCGAGAGGATCATACAGCCTGCCATTGAGGGAAGCCATGCGTGTTTGGAGAAGAAGACAGTAGGAAAGCAGAGATTCAGATGACAGAGCATCTCCGGAACCTCAACCTGTTTCTTATTACTGAATTATAAGTACCATTTATTTTACGTTATTTATTTTTCATAAATACAATCACTCTTATCATTAATCTCCTGACTAAGATTTACAAAATAACCATAGCTGCTTCAAACCGACAATCTCTGTGGGATCGACCCTTACTCACGTAAGGTATTACTTGGACGACCTAGTGCACTTGCTGGTTAGTTGTGCGGAGTTGTGAAAAGTGTGATTTACAATTTCGTGCATCGGGCTACAAGAGTTTATTTGGTGGATATGGATTTTCCTGTTAAAGAATTCCCACGCTCAGAGCCCAGTGGAGAATTAGAGTAATTCCAAATAGGTAAAGCTTTAAAAAAGTATACTATGATTAGTAAAGATCTCGCTTTTCCTTTAAAGTCAGAATTGTAGAGGTTTTTGAGGAAAAATGTTAATTTGTTTGCTAAGGAAGCTTTCGACATGTCAGGAATAGACCCAACATTCATGTCCCATCAACTTGTAATTGATCTTAAAGCAAAGCCAGTTTCTCAAAGACATCAAAAGATGTCTCAAGATCGAGTTGCCGAATTCAAAAGACAAGTTAAGGGTCTGTTAGATGCTGGGTTCATTAAAAAATTAAATTATTCCACTTGGTTATCTAATGTGATATTGGTTAAAAAAGCTAATGAAAAATGACATATGTGTGCAGATTATATCGATATCTTAGTATTCTTGATGGCTATTCTGAGTATAACTAGATTTCCATGCACCAACCAGATTTTGAAATTGATTGGTTTTTGTTTCAAATTAAAGATGATTTCAAGAGATTTAAAATGATATAAATTTTGAGAAAAATAGATTTTTGTAGAGGAAGTTATGAACGTCGGAAGTTCGGTACAAAAATTTAAAATTCTGCAGCTTTAAATTTTTTTGAGTCTGATACAGCATGCGTACGCGATACAGTGCATGCGACGCAGGCATTCTCCACTGCCTGGGAGTCTCACGTACACGGGCACTGCATGCATACATGGAAGCTCAAATTTTTATCCATGCGTAGGCAAGATTTTAACACGCGACGCGAGCATTCTGTTCGGGTTGGAACACTCGCGTATGCGAGCAGGGTGCCGCATACGCGAACACCCAAATTTCAAGGTATGCATACGCAGGACAGGGGTTTGCGTATACGAGACCTCTATTTTATTGAAAAATTGTTTTCTTTACTTTTTTTCAAGGATTCTCTAGCTTTCTAAACTTTTTAATTACTGTTTAAGATTTCTATCTGATAATTAGGTCCTAAGATTATTAGAGGTGAGTTAGTAAATTAAATTGAGGAATTTTAGTTATAAGTATTAGAAGACGGTGACTAGGCTTGGAGAATTTTGTGAGTGGAATAGCTTGAGTGTCTGGGCGGAGTGTTGAGGTGACAATGAATTGAGAAACATAAATGATTATGGTTAATGAGATGAGTATAAGCAGACTTGTGCTATGAGCAGTGATATTCAAGATTGAGTATGTAATTTTTTATATGCATTGTTCTCCATCTTAGGCGCTGTGGCAGTCTTCCGCCTACGTTTGGATATGAGAACTATGGTAGTCTCCCGCTCACGTGACATGCATTGAATTGGTAAGTCGCTATGTGCCTTGGGCAAGGGCTGTGGCAGTCTCCCGCTTGTTGAGGTAGCGGTGCCGGCGTAAGGGCCGAGGCAGTCTCTCGCCTCGTTGAGATGTGAGGATTGAGGATGGGCTTCCCACTCACATTTCTCTCTGGTTGCAAAATGGTAGGGCACTATCCCATGAAATCATATTGCATCCAGAGGAAGGTGGTAGGGCACTCTCCCTCGGAACGTTACCCTCTGATGGAGAAGGTAGTAGGGCACTCATCCTTCGGAATTATTCCTCCCGAGTATGCACAACAGAGAGACTAATCCAGGAGTTGCTGACCGGATTTTGTGTCGGGATTGACACTATAACCGACAAGTGATATCACCAGCCAAATAGAATAGACATTTATCATATGCGTTTTCTATCTGTTTGCATGTTTTGCCTAATTATGTTATGCCTAACTAAAGTCGCATGCTTATATGCTATTTTTCTTAATTGCTGTATATGTATATTACCTGTGATTTACTTGTTTGCACTATATGTCTCTGTTGGGATTTAGGAGGCTCGGTAGGCAGTGACCATGGGATCGCTCGGAGGGTAGGTTGGTGAAGGCTGTGGGATAGCGGTGATTAGTATTAGTTAGAAATTTCTTAAGTTAGATTACCCTATTTATGGTTTAAGTGTATTTACTTATTACGTTAAGCCTGAATATAACTGTATTGATGTGAAGTTTTAGGATTGCTAGGGCGTCCCAAAACCTTATATCTTACATATTGGGCACTATTACCATAGTGAGAACCTCCGGTTCTTGGTGCAGAATTTATAATCACAAACTAACCGGCAAGTGCACCGGGTCGTACCAAGTAGTACCTCAAGTGAATGAAGGTCGATCCCATGAGGATTGATGGACTAAGCAATAATGGTTAAGTGATTTGCTTAGTTAGACAAACAGAAAAGAGTGTTGAGAGTTCAAATGCATCAAACAGTAATTTAGAGAATCAGAAAACAAGCAGTAAATTGAGGTGAAATATATATGGAGAAAACAATTAAGGCTACAGAGATATCTATCTTTCGGATTGACTTTTCTTACTAACTATTTTAATCATACAAGATTCTATTCATGGAAAACTATATGTGACTAAACCCTAATTTCTTAGACCTTTTTAGTCTCCTCTAACCTTCATCAACCGCCAATTCCTTGGTCACTTAATTCCAATTAGAGGGTTAAGTTCAATTTTAGTTTATGTGCCACAGAAATCATAGTTACCCAAATATAAGAGGATTATATGTCACGTATCCTATTAAGTCAAGATAATTAGAATTTTAGGAGAAATTATTTTCAAGCTGTTGTTCAAGTAAAGAGCTTTTCCAAGTTATACAAGAACTCAATTAGAACATGACCCAAATTCATAAGATAAAGAACGAAAACAATTCTTGAAATAGAAATCAGTACATGAATTAAATAGAAAAATAATAGTATCAATCCATACAATAGACAGAGCTCCTAACCTTAACAGTGGAGGTTTAGTTGCTCATGGTTCAGAGAGAAAACTAGGATTCTGTAAAACTGTAAAGTGCGGAATGAGGTAGAAGAGAAGAGAAGAGCCCGAAGGGCTTATTCGTTTCCTTTTTATATATAATCCTAATTAATGTAAACTATATTTCGTAAAACTAAATAATATCTTTTCTTATTTTTAAAATAAAACAAAAGTTTAATCAATATTTAATAAACAATCCGTGCAAGCCTTGTACAGTGTGGGGACCACTTGAGTTATAAGAGTTGGCTCCAAACTTAAGGTATCTCAAGTTTGGCTTCAAATGACCCATATGCAATTCTTCCATTCTTCTTAGTTGGCACCAAACTTGAGGTATCTCAAGTTTGGCTTCGACTCATCAGTAAGAACTCATTGGATTCTTGGGTGTTGCGCCAAACTTGAAGTATCTCAAGTTTGGTGCCGTGAAGGCCGAGAGTGATGTGAGTTTGTGAAGCATTCCTGGCGCCAAACTTGGCGAGTCCAAGTTTGGCTTCACTTCCTTATTCTGCTGTGGCTTCGTTTCTTCACGCAAATTCTGTCAAATTCGTCAAAAATGCTACATGAAATAAACAGAATTGCACACAACTCAAAGTAGCATTCATAGTGGCTAAAAGATATTTAAATCTTGATTAAATTTAACAATTCAAATGCAAATTCACTAGGAAAATATAGAGAGATGCTCACGCATCAGTTCTCATACCATATGTTGTTGTTTTTCAGATGCAGGTTGCAACCACCTCGGTGAGTTTGCGGAATGTTGACAGAGCGGAAGATGGCTCTCTCTCTTTTGTTCTATTCTACTTTATCTTTATTGTAAGTTTCTCTCATCTTTTGTATGTATAACTTTGTTGCTTTAGAGGCTTTATTTCCAAAAACTTTGAGAGATAGGTTGCTGCTGTTTTAAACTTCAAAACTCTGTTGTATTCAGTTTGACTAGCCGGCCCAAACTCCGCATGCTGTGATTAGTCCTCTTTTTGTGTATCATACATACACACACACACACACACACACACACACACACACACATATATATATATATATATCTTGTTTACATTAATTATTATTACCTTGTGTATCCTAGAGCTATCTACAAGGTTTTTATATATTATGTCTTGTTCTTTTCGTGCCAACACGTTTAGTTATCGTGTGTGAACACTTCACGCTTTGTAATTCTGCTTTATGCGACTTTGAGCTTTTATTCCTTCATCGGGCTTCTAGTATTACTACTTCTTTCTATATATATATATAGAGTATGGTATGAGCTTTAGAACTGTCATGGCACTTTGTTATCTTTTGCTTTATAGCTAGAGGTAAGGCTTAGGGTAATAGGGTGTTACATTTAGTGGTATCAGAGCGGTTCGTCTTCGTGAGTCTGAGGGATGGATTATGTGCTTTATTGCATACTCTGGGTCATTTTTCTTTCATGCTATTTATGATATCTTTTTGATATATATATCACGCTTGTTTGTGAGCATATTTTGGGATAATTGAAGCACTGAGCTTGAGATATTAAGACTGATCACCTTGATATCAATTGTTTAGTATGGATAGGAGACCCAAATGACATCTCGCAGGCAAGGTTGATCATGTACATGTAGATTATAGGATGAATTGTTGAGTGCAGAGACAGGTAGAAGTGGAAAAAAAATAAGTGAACATGATTTTAGGCTTGAATTTGGCTGGGTTTGACATTTTATTTGAGTTATGATAAGTAGAAATTCATTAATTGTTTAGTTTGTTTAAGGGAGGTTTGAATTGTATACGTTGGTGGAGTTTTAAATGAAAGTTGTGAATGAATTGAATAATTAAATGCGAAATAAATGGTATGGTGGTACTGTGGACCTTGGAATTTTGTTGAATGAGTGGAGAAAATGGCGAATAGAATATTTTAGATGTTAGAATGATTGAGTATGTTATGAGTTTGATTGTGTGGATGGTATTGAAATTGTGGTTAGCATGAACTGTTGTTGGGTTTGAGTGATTTATTATAGTGGATTGAATTTGAATTGTTAGGCTTTGAAAGTGTTGGATGGTTGGAAATTGATGGATGAGTACTTGGAACTGTGGAAAATTGTTTAGGATTAGCATTGGTATGGTTGCGAATATGAGTAGTAGAATGGTGACTGGAAATATCTTAGGTTTTGAATTCCTGAAAGGTTAGCGGATTAATGAAAATAATTACTTCCAAGAAACTAAGTTTGAATTTGACTGTAAGATTAGATTGATTCTAAAATGGTTGTGGAGATGAGTGTAGGTGAGTAAATTGAATTTGGGTGATAAGTGAGTACAATTGTCGTGTTTGAAAGATAAGGATTGTAATATTTGCTCATGATGGCATTGGGTTTAGAATGAAATAGGAAATGATTGATTTGAAAGACGGATTTGGAACATATTGAGTTGAGATGATCATGTGGTATTGAGGTTGATTTGAGGGAGCTAAGAGTGAGAAGGATGAGTACGGCATAGGCTTGAATTTGATTAAGTCATGGCATGGTAATTAGGAATAAAGGATGTAAATATGAATTTAAGCTGATGTTGAGAATATAAGCATAATTCTTTTTAAAAGTTAGCAAAGAATTGAGAAACTAGGAATTGGAGAAAAAAAAACCAAGTTTGATTAAGTTTCGAATTGGTACCAATGGACGTTGGGGAAAGGAAGTTCCGTTGGTTAAGTGGTGCACAAAACTGACTCCGCACGTTTCGTACAGATAGACCAGCAAGTATACCAGGTCGTCCAAGTAATACCTCAGGTGAGTGAGGGTTAATTCCACAAAGATTGTTGGTTTGAGCAAGCAGTGGTTACCTTGCAGATCTTAGTCAGGCGGATAGAAAATATAGTTGTCATGAGAAAATACATAAAATAGATAAATAAATAAATAAGACGTTACTAGATAAGTGTGAAATCAATGGTATGAGAACGGTTGAGGTTTCGGAGATGCTTCTTCCTTCTGGATCAACCTTTCTCACCGTCTACTCCAACTTATGATTGATTCATTCCATGGTAGGCTGTAAATGATTAACGCCAGGTCAGCGGTCATTAATCTCCACTGCTTCAGATTAAACGCCGGGTCAGCGGTCATCCAATTTGAACGGGGATGAAGCTCTAGCAGTCCATTCCCTTGGTGATCCCACTCAAAATGCTACATACAAGGTCGGATCTTCCGGATCAGAGAATGCTGCTCCTTTGGTTCTAGCCTATACCACAAAGGCCCTAATCGCCCCATAGCTCGGCTGAACTGATGTCTCGAGAAGTCCCCAACGAAGTCGTGGATTAGCCATCTAAGAAATATATAATCAAACTTGTGGTTCAATACTATCCCGTCAAGGACTCACAAGATCCCATGTGAATCGGGATGACGGTCAAGTTACACTCTTAATCCATTAAGATGAAGAACGAAGATACATCTTAGAATAGAATCAACCATAGATTAAAATAGAATAGTGATATTATTAATCCATAAGAATCAGCAGAGCTCCTAACCTTAACCTAGGAGGTTAGTGACTCATACTGTATAGAAAATAATAATGAAAGGTTTGAATGGGCAAAGATCTCTAATAAGGGTGATCTTTGTTTTATATATACTAGTCTGCTAACTAAGAATTACAGAAAATAAGATAAACTACTATTGTAGTGTGAAAATCCACTTTTCAGGCCCACTTGGTGAGTGTTTGGACTGAGCTTGAGTGAAGCCATGAGCTAATGCTCCCTTTTGGGCGTCCAACGCTAGCTTTGGACTTCTGAATGGGCGTTGGATGCCAGCTACTCCCTTCTGAGTGTTGGACGCTAGGAATGAGGCTGGTGGCTGGCGTTGAACGCCATTTTTGGACCTTCATTTTCAAAGCAAATTATGGACTATTATATATTTCTGGAAAGCCCGGGATGTTAGCTTTTCATAGCCATTGGGAACGCTCTATTTGGACTTCTGTAGCTCTAGAAATGCTCCTTCGAGTGCATGGAAGTCAGATCCTGACAGCATCTGCAGTTCTTTCTCTGTCTCTAAATCAGACTTTTGCTCAAACTTCTCAATTTTAGCCAGAAAATACCTGAAATCACCATAAAACATACAAACTCAAAGTAAAATCCAAAAATATGAATTTTGCACTAAAACCTATGAAAATATAATAAAACTTAAACAAAACATAGTGAAAACTATATGAAAATGATGCCAAAAAGCGTATAAAATATCCGCTCATCATTAAGGTTGCTTGAAGCCGAGCCAGAATGGATGGGAACTACCATCACGTATTTTTGTGTAGACTAACATTTTCAAGGGCGAAAATTTTATTAGGAGGGGAGAATGTAAGAACCGGATTTTAATTAACAAGTTAATTAAAATAAAATAATAATTAAATTATCTGAAATAGGTTCAAAATTTAGAAATGTTAATTTAAAATTTTAAATGTGATATTTGGACTCAATAAATTTTTCTGAGTGAGAAAATGTAATTTTTTGCGAAAATTTGCGTAAAAACGCATACCGGTAAATTAGCCGGCAGTACCGGCTTAAGTTTGTCTGGTACTATGTGAGATTAATAAAAACTGTAGAAATAGGACAACATTTAGAATTAAAAACTAGACACTATTCTTAAAGGTTTTGGCTCAAAGTGGGCCAAACGGACCTAAAACGCTAACGAAATGGACCGGGCTCAAGTTGGGTCCAAAACCAACATATATATGTGATGAGTGGATGAATTATGATGTTGTTGTTGATAGATGATGAGGAGTTTGAGATTTTTTATGATAAGTTGATGAACAATGTTTGTGATAATTTAGAACGGTGTATATGTGAATTGTTTGATGATGCTTTTGCTCCTGGAATTTTTATTGAATTTGTTTTGCATTCTAAAAAACAATGTTTGTACAATTTTGGTTGACTGATTGACATAACAAATTTTTAATCCTCTATTTTAAACAATATTTGCAATAATATAATTATATAGGTCATTTTTGGAGTCTGCTTCATGTGCATTGGCCTTGAATAGCTATGCTGTTTCACTTGATAGCAGGTGGAGATTTTTTTCCTTTGTCTTTTAATTGCCCTTAAAGGTTTATGACTATCTATCCATCATATCTTCAGCACTAAGATATTTTAATTCTATTTCAGTTAGGAGATGACAAGATCAACTTTTAATGTGGAGCTTGATGCTACCAATGCAACTTGATTATCCATTAATATTTTAGATTATGTTATCTTTAAGTGCTAAGTGTAATTTGTGATATCAGTTAATGAAGGAGATCCATGTAACAGACGGATTTTCTATCTTTATTCAGAGTTTGGAATGGTTTTCCAAGGCTCCAATTACCGACGAAAAATCTGTCGAAGAATCTGACGCTAGTTACTAACGAAAAATTTGTCGAAAAACTTGTCTCTGATTACCGACGAAAAATCCATCGGAAAGTTTGACATTTTAGAGAAATGGAGGGGAGAATTTACCAAGAAAAAATCTGTCAGTAACTGATAAAAATCTGTCGGTAAATTACCGACGGAAAAAAATCCGTCGGTAAATAATTTCCGACGAAATTTTTACAGAAAGACAAAATTCATTGGTAACTAAAAATATGTCTATAATAAAGACCAAATCTATTTGTAAATCTGTCTGTATTAAGCAATTTTCTAATTGTGGTTGCTATTTTAGTTACTGTTTTATGACTGACATAGTTGTTGTTTTAGTTGCTATTTTATGACTGTTTTATGACTATTTTAGATTGCTGCCCCTGTTAATTATTAATAAGTTGTTGGATTAATAATAAGATATTCATATTTATGTCATCTACAATTAAAAATGTATAGGATAAATATTTAAAATAATTTATAAAAATTACCGTGTATTAGCTTGGCTTTCTAAATATTAGATATTTTAAATTAATTTTAAAAAGATATAACAATGAATGAAATTATTAGTCTTTTTGTGAATTAGATTATAAGAATCATAATGATTTATGACACGTGTAATTATCTAAATGATAAAATGACTAATATAATTATAATTTTATTTTTTTTTAGAAAAACCAATTTGAGGCTCTAACTTTTTATGATTAAATTGATCATTTTTTTTATTGAATTTTTATCACTAAAAATAGACATATCTTTGGTGATAAGGCAATACAATAAAGATGTTAATGTTACACTTTGAAAACTGGGGAGCTGCATCTGCACCAAATCCTATCACATCTAGGGGCAAAGATGCATGTGTTGTCACCAATAGGAGATAGTTAACTTTTTCAAAATAATTTCAGGCTTTATTCATTTTTTAACTTAATAGGATCTGAATTACTATATCCTACACTATCTCCTATTTCATATATTTTTTAAGTTTTCATATAATGAAGACTATTTGTATAAGGATATTAAAGATCAAAGCTAACCTGTTCACATACATATTCCATATGGCCCAGTATTACTAAAGAAATAATATTAGATTACTATTTTATGTCATTATTGGCAAACACATCTTTTTCATATAATGTAGAGTTTATTAAGGTCTCGATTATTTTGACTTCTCTTTTTATTGTAGGAGCATAATGGAAGTGAATCCTATATAAGAGTGGTCCTCAAATTATATACATTGACTTTCGTTATACTGTAAATTATTTATTAAAACTTTGCTGAAGCACAATGTATACACAGATTGAATAGTGTTCTTTTTTTTTTTGAACTCTACCACCATTTATTAAAATGCTTTCTGAAATATATGTCCACTAAAACAATAAGCTTTAACTCTTGTGCTTGTTAAATAATTTAAATAATTTCTTTTCGAGCTTGTCTCGATCTGGATTTAGTTGACTGTATTCATCTTCAGTGTAATTAATAACTACAAAATGCTAACAAAATAATGTATATGTATAAGGAGTGATTAATTACTCATTTTAGTGGTCTCTTCAACTAAAGGCTGGCAATCCAAACATCTTATCTACAAACTCGAATTCGAAGTCAACATCATTCAACAACATAAAGCGATAAATTAACTAAAAATTAGAAACTAACAACACATAGTCTAGAAATCTCAACAATGAACATCTTGGATTTTAATTTTTTGTCTCTTGACAGTCTTTCTTATGAATTTGTTGATTGAGAATTGTCCTTCCTCCTTATTTTCGTTGGTGCTCGAGGAGCCACATTTCAGATCATTGAAAGCTCCTTTTGCCAGGGTTTTGCATTTGAGACTTGATACAGAATCTTCCATAAGATCATTTTAAACCACAAAATATTCGATTATCACCATGAGTCATGTTTTTAACACCATTCAACTATAATAAAAGGCATCAAATATGCTTTATTGAATACCATACTAAATTGATTATCACTATCAGTCTTGACATTAGCGATATTCCCCAAAATATCAATCGAGTTGCTATAGCCCATCTCTTGCAGACAGGATACGTATGGTTCTATTCAGAAATGATAGTAACCAATTGATCAAATCAAATCTGTTTACACATTTAAATAAATAAAACCACTCCCCAACTTACAATTGGGTTTACAGATAAGTTGGAATGCTCTTCCTTTTGCAAGTACTTGTTTATGATAACCTCATCATCACATATTTTAATGATAGGATAAACTTGGTCAAAATGCTTGATGTTCTTAGTTTTAATATTCACTTTAAAACTAATGAAGAAGGGAATTGCCTTCGAATGGACCCCGGCATGCGAAGAAGCGTTCAGCCATTTCAAAAAGATTTTCTCAGAACTTCCCATGCTCAGCAGACCCAGAGATGGGGAGCCTCTGTACTTATACCTGGCGGTGACCACGCAAGCCATGGTGGCAGTCCTCATCCAAGAAGAAGATAAAACCCAGCACCCAATATACTTCATCAGCAAAGTACTCTAAGGGGCGGAGTTGAAGTACACCAAGTTGAAAAAACTAGCTTATGCCCTACTAACCTCATCTAGAAGGCTAAAACAGTACTTCCAAGGGCACGTGATCATCCTAAGAACCGACCAGGCCATTCGGCAAGTCCTCCAGAAAGCCGACCTCGCGGGAAGAATGATGGCATGGGCAGTAGAGCTATCCCAATATGACTTGCAATACGAACCCAGGCAGGCAATCAAAGCCCAAGCAATGGCGGACTTCCTGGTAGAAGTCACGGGAGAGGGGCCCGATTTACCGAACACACAGTGGAAACTCCATGTCGACGGAGCGTCCAACCAAACGTTCGGAGGGGCCGGGATCATTCTCGAGAACTCGGCAGGGGTAGCCTAGGAATAATCGATCAAGTTTGATTTTTCAGTCTCCAACAACTAGGCAGAATACGAAGCACTGATAGGAGGGTTAGTCCTAGCCAAAGAAGTCGGAGCATCAAGGGTAGAAGTTATTAGCGACTCCCAGATTGTCACCTCTCAGATAAACGGCAGCTACCAGGCCAGGGACACACTACTACAAAAATACCTGAAAAAGGTAAAGGAGCTATGCAAAAGCTTCGAAGAAGTCAAAATCCAGCATGTCCCTAGAGAGAGGAACGCCCGGGCTGACCTCCTCTCCAAGCTAGCGAGCACCAAGCTCGAGACGGGAAACAGATCCTTGATCCAAGGGCTGACAACTGAACCAGCGATCATCCTATGCGCAGCCTAAGCGCCAAACCCCCCTCATGGATAGACCCTATCCTCCGATACTTGGAACATGGCGAAGCTCCCGAGAAGGAGAAGGAAGCACAAACCACCAAAAGGGAAGCCTTCAAGTATAGGATCATACAAGGACAGTTGTACAAACGAGGGCTCCACCAACCCCTGCTCAAATGCCTACGCCCCGACCAAACGGACTACATCCTAAGCGAAGTCCATGGGGGTTGTTGTGGCCACCATATCGGAGGAAGGTCGTTAGCAAGAAAGATCATCCGTGCAGGGTATTACTAGCTCACTATGAAGTCGGACACCCAAGAATTCGTTAGGAGATGCAAGAAATGCCAAGAAAACATCAACTTCATCAAAGCTCCACCTGAAGAACTCAGCCTGATGATGGTGCCCAGACCTTTCGCCCAATGGGGAGTCGACCTCTTAGGGCCATTCCCACCTGGGTCAGGACAAGTAAAATACTTGATAGTGGCCATAGACTACTACACCAAATAGGTGGAAGCCGAACCACTAGCTAGCATATCTTCAGCAAATTACCAAAAATTCATGTGGAGGCAAGTAGTCACCAGATTTGAAATCCCAGAAACCGTCATATCGGATAATGGGACCCAGTTCACTGACAAGAAATTCAAGGAATTCCTCTCAGGACTAGGAATCAAGCAAAGGTTCTCCTCAGTCGAACACCACCAAAGCAACGGCCAGGTAGAAGCAGCCAACAAAGTCATCTTAAAAGGGCTAAAGAAACGACTTGAAGGGAAGAATGGCTCATGGGCAGACGAGCTAGACTCAGTCTTATGGTCTTACAAAACTTCCCCCTAATCATCCACCGGCAAAACCCCCTTCCGACTCACTTACGGGGTCAACGCAGTCATTCCAGTCGAAATAGGGGAGCTGAGTCCAAGATTACTTCTCAGAGGAGGAAGCGAGGCAGTCGAGAAAGACCTGGTTGACGAAACAAGACAGATGACACACCTGACAGAGACAGCAATCAAGCAAAGGATAGCCCTAAGGTACAACGGCAAAATACTAAAAAGAAGTCTCGGAGAAGGAGACCTGGTCTTACGACACAACGACATAGGACTGCCAACCCCAGGAGAAGGCAAGTTGGCCGCAAACTGGGAAGGACCTTACAGGGTAAGAGAAGTCCTCGGCAGGGGTGCATACAAGCTAGAGAGGTTGGACGGAAGCGAGGTACCAAGGACATGGAACATGGCAAACCTAAAAAGGTTTTACTCATAGGAAAAAGTGACCTTACGACCTGACGACCCTGCCACCTCCACTTTAATTTCCCTGTCATATTTCTCTCCTCTTTCTTTACTTTTATTTCTTTTATCTATGTATTACATCTTTCCTTTATTTTAAGTCCTACATATGCATACAAAATAACTCTATCTTTTGCAAGATATACGGCAATATGGCAAAACGACAAAAACAACGAGCGGTCGATCTAACAAAAACCCGGGACTGATCACCCCGGGAATCGAAGGGACCCTAAGCTAAAAGCGCAACTTAAAAAGCAACAAGCAACAAAAACGGCAAATACCAAAAAATGGTAAAACAAACATCAAAGAAGGCCACGACGGCCTGAATAAGCAAAACAATAAAGAAAGTAAAGCCACGACGGCCTGAGCAAGCAAACAATAACAAAAAACGGCCTAGTCAAAATATAGTGCCAAAGTATTCATTACAACTAAAAGGCATCATAAACAGGCCCAAAGGTAAAAACAATAAATTACAAAAGGCAAGGCAAGGAATACAAAAGCTGAAAGAGGTATCCATCTCAAGGCTTGAGGATATCAACGATCTTCCCGTTCTCAACCGTCTTGAGAGCTCCAACCGGAGAAAGATTGAGGTCGGGAGCCAGCACAGCCACCTGAAGCTTAATCCCCTCCTCGGTCAGCTTCACGGCCTCCCGGGCCCCCTTTGCAATCTCCTTATTTTTCTTCTTCAGAGTGGCTATCTCCTGACGAGCAATCGTTGTCGAGCTCTCCGCCAACTTCAGCTTCTCCTCTAAATCCTTGACCTTCCTCTCAGCAGCGGCAGTCTCAGCGCGAGAAGTATTTAAATCCTTCATTAAGGCGAGGTCCCGCTCCACCAACCTATTGATCTCTTTGGCATCCTCCTCATCCTTCTTCTCCTGCTCAGTCAACTTTGTCTTCAGAGACTCCTCCTGAGATCTTGAATCCGTCAGATCCTTCTGGGAGTTCCGAAGTTTCCCTTCCAAAACGTGAATATTTCCCAAGACAGGTTCCACCTTCTTGGCAATAGCAGTAGCTCGAAGAAGGCTGCGATAGATCCACCTCGCCTGGCCGGAGAGGTCGGCATCCTGGAAAAACTCTTCAATGCCAGAAAGCAATTGGGACTCGATAGAACCCCCAGCATCGAAGTTCTTTTCCATGATGGAAAGGGCCTTCCCCGTGTCCCGCTTCCTCTTCTTCGGGTTGCCAACGACCTTCAGGTCATCATCACCAGACCCCAGATCCTCCTCCTCAAAATGAACCTCTTCCTCCACACCTGGGTTCCCCCGAGGCATTTTCAGGAGGGACCCCAGCCGTCTCCGCCTGACCTTGGTCAGCCCTGTTGACCCGACCACTACCTTTCCCGGCATCCTCTTGGCCATGACTTGCCGAAGGAGTCGCCGAGGAATCCTCACCACCCTCATCACCCTCTTGGATGAGGTTCATCAACTCAGCCAGGGTAGTCTTTTCTCCAGCCATGGAAACTGCAAGCAAAAAGCAAAGGTGTGAGAAATAGAAAAGTAAAATGCTAAACAAAATACAAGAAAAATAAAGAACTCACCAACATACGACCGACCGGTCTCCCGATCCCCCATAACCATATGAGGATTAAGATATTTTCGCCAAAAATGGCCAACAGGATGTCGGCGATATTACGCTCTTCCGAGCTTAACCAATCATAGGATATTTTTATTAAGTAATCGGATCCCGCCCCAAAGCTCCAACAAGTCGGGATCCGCCTTTCCCCCTCGGTAGTAAGCCAGAAGGGTTGATGACCGTCAATTGGTTTGACCTTGAAAAAAGTAGACTTAAAACCATGAAAGGAGTTCTCAAAAAGGCCAAAGATCCTGCGACTTTGTTAAGCTATGAAGGACATATACCCCTTTTTTGTCTTCCCCTGCCGAGAAGGGTTCGTAAGAAGGAAAAGGTAGAGAAAAACATTCACAGAGATCGGGAGCTCCAGATATTCACAAACTATCTCGAAGCATCGGATGGCAGCCCAGCTGTTCGGGTGCAGTTGCGATGGAGCGACATCACAGCGGTTTAGCAAACCCATGACAAAGGGAGAAAAAGGTAAACGAACTCCCAAGGTCGTGAACATGGGTTTATAAATCCACAACCAGTCAACAACGCGCGGAGCTGCCAGGTTCTTTTGGCAAACACGCTCCCGATCAGCAGGAACATAAACTTGGTACAATGCTTCCTCGGGGCCACCTCCACACAAGAGCCCAGCCTGGCGCAGATCCTGGAGGCTCTCCCGGGTGACCCTGGAGGGGGTGCCCTTCACATCAGAAGTAATCCAGGCATAATGATCAACAAAATCGGCTAGCTGCCACTGAGCCAGGTTCGGAAGTACGGGGCGATCAACCATACCTACAGCGGAGGCACCACTTAGTCAGAACGGGAGGTCGGGAACCCTCAAAACAGTAAAAGCAAGCTATAACTCCCTAAAACCACCCCTTGGACACCCCTACGCTAACCCAAAACTTAAGCTAAACCCAGGAAAAATCCAGTGGCGCCCCCTCTAAAGGAAGAAGCAGCAAAAAACAAAAGAAACACATGCAGGTACAAAAAATGCACGAAAACACCAAGGGAAACCAGAAAGCAAGAAAAATTGTAATAACGTACCAGGAAAATGTAGAACTTGTAAAAGTTGAAGAAAGAATCCAAAGGATCAAAGCAGCGGCAAAAGCGAAGAACAAGAGTAGAAGCAGCAGCAGTACGAGAAAATAGAAGAAGAGGAAAAGAGGGATGGAGTTATGAGGAAGTTGTAAAATAAAAAGAGGGCAAAAGGCGTAACCACCGAGGAGGAGCGCCAGAAGGCAAGGGCACATTCGTCATTTCGCGTAAATTTCAAACCATGAAATGATGGACATTTAATGCCCAGCGCAGAAGCCAAGAATGCAGCATCCAGAGAGAAGCGAGATGACCACGCGTAGGGAACACGAACGGCATCAGCAAGCTCCCGAGAAGAGGGATACGTCCCGACTCGGCGAGTAAGTCAAACGCGCCCAGCCACGAGCTTCAAACCTCAAGACTGGCACGTTGGGGACATTGTTATGGACTCACACGGTCCAACCCGATTACCTGGCGGGTTGGGAACACCGCTCCGACCCACGCCCGAACCATCATGCTAGGAAGACCCGACGGGTCAGTCCCCTGCGTTCGGCCCGAAGTACGCGCGACTTGCCACCACGGCTCAAGTCACCGCCCAGCAAACTGATCGGGTTGGTATCCTCGGGGCAGCACTCGAAGCCCCGAACCGAAGTCGGGAATGACCTGCTCCTCCCACGTAGACTAGGACAGCTCATGGAAGCTTCTTGGCCAGTGGGCTAGGTCATTTATGGGCCCGCCCAGCATAGTATATAAGGCAGAGGTCAGCTCTCCCCCCAAGGTACGTGACACCTTACCTAATTTGGCTATCACTTCGTATGGATACTGACTTGCTCGTTGGAGTGTCCTTGCAGGTGGCCACCCCCCGCGTCACACCACCTCCGGCGTCTTCAGCTCACCATTCTCACCTCTAGACACATTCTGAGTTAACTCAGGGTCTCGTCCACTCACACTCTCAACACAGCCCGACCCATCGAGGACCCGAGATCTCCAAGTAAAGAACACATTTAAAAGTGTCATTATGAACATTCACACAAAGGTGTGAATCGTTAGTAACAAAAAATGTGCAAGAACTGGTACTGACCTGTTTCTGAAACCGAGTACCTTTTATATCTCCAAGTCGACACGGACCTTAAAAATGGAAAAGTTGCTCTGGACAAACATCTTCCCGCTCTACCTTGAAGCCCTAAAGTATTGCAGCACAACAATACGGGATTCTTCCCTTACATCTTCTAGGTGTGGAAGGAGGTGATCGACCGTTTCCCTGAAGAGAGTACAGAAAACCTTGTTGCCCCTATTAAAGAAACCAAAATGGAATAAGATCAAAAAGCAAACTATTTTCAACATATGATATATGTTTATTTAATAGTAACATATCTTTTGGTTTGGGAGCATACTGTAAACTTTCCAAAATAACTGCCAATCATTTGGTTTCTTTCCCCTTGCTAGTAACCAACTCTCGTAGATCCTCCTTCCCAACAACCTCAGCGATCATGTATAAAAAAAAAACACAATGAGTATAGTCAACTTTTGGGATGGAGATATTTAAGTACTGAGATAGAACTTTTGGTCAATTTTGTTAAATTCGGTGATAAACATATTAAGATAACTTTCAATTAATGGATTTGAACAAATCAAATAGTTCAGTATCGTCTAGCTTTTTAGCATTAACAACTTACGAATAGTTTTCAATCGAAATGCCTCAAGGAGATAGCTTGGGTTTTCGACAGGACTTACAATGGTCCTATGAGAGAACATGAGGACCGACTTTACTGAAGTTACCCTTGATTTTGTCTTATTATCAACAATGATAAAGTTCTTCATGACATACACTCGGAACTCTTGAATGTTACCCAACCACCTGTTGAAAACAAGTTTGGGAATTGAAGCATAGATCCTATCACCCTGAAAGATGTGTAGTTGGAATAATCAGTAATTAAAACAACATCTTTCAAGGTAATACTATAAAAAAGGTCTTGAAGAATCATCTCAATCGATTCCACTTCCTTCTCATTGAACTTGCAAGGACTTTTCCAGAGTTTTATCACGTATACCTTGAAATTTCAGTCTACTTTCTTTACATTGACATCACACAAATAATCATAAGATTTAACCATTTTCATATTTTGTATGACAGAGAAAGATGAAACTGTGTTTCTATTTCTTCAGCAAAGTGAGCAAATTGTTTTAAAGGCAGGGTAAAATACGAGTTTGAAACAAATGACTCTACTTATATTGATATCCCAGCTAATATTTTATTTGAAATTGAAAATATGTTTACATAAGATAGAGCAATATATATATATATATTTTTTGATCTATTGTCTTTTTTAATTCATTTTTTATCTATTAAATATGTATAATAGTAACATAATAAATAATTATTTTTTTAATAAATATATAGTCATTTGGTTCAAGTTTTAAAATAGCAAAAAGAATTATATACATTAGTGTTGTGTTTATTAATTAACTTTTTTTTAATTATATAAATATGGTAATAATAATACATTTAAAGTTAATCGAGATGGTAAGTAATAAAATATTTTATATTTTAAATTATCTAACAAACAATATTTTAAAAAATAATTATGAAAAAAAATTTGACCTAATTTTTTTAAAAAAATGTTATATATAACAGATATATTTACTGAATTTTTGAGATGGTAAGTAATAAAATATTTTATTTTTTAAATTATATAAAAAAATATTTTAAAAAATAATTAAGAAAAAATATTAAACTAATTTATTTAAAAATTATTATATATAACGAATATATTTACTGATTTTTTTTAATTGCATATGTTTATTAAGTTATTTTGGACTATATAGTCATCAAATTTTATGATAATTGTCATAAATTAATTTAAGAATGGAAGATATAATGGAGATGTCCAATTATATTGTGATTTGGCGTGTATTCCACAGATGTGGATATGTTGAAGTCAGTAACCTGTAAAACGCAGATTAGTTTTGTCATACCACAAAACCAAAAAGCTGAGTCACCTACAAAACGCAGGATTCATTTTTGCATGAATCTAAAATCAGAAAGCTGCAACAACCTACAAAACGTAGCTTCCGATTGGCAGGAAAGCAGATCGAGGATTCGAAACGTGTCTCTGTCCCCTGCATGCAGATCGAATCTACTTTGTTGACGATGTTGGAAGTCCCAAAATGGAGTCTCTGAGCCTCAAAAGAGTCGCCACTTCAGGTTGGGGTCGTTTTTCGCCAGTGGGCTCCGCTCCTCCACGTTAGTGGCTTTCTCTGCTTTTGCCTCTGCCACCAGCCCTTCTGATCAACAAGAAGTTGTTGACTTGAGGGAAGAGGTGCAAAAATTGACATACGAGCTTCACCAGCAAGCAGAATAGAGGTACAACGACCTTCTTGCATGCGTGGGAGGAGCCGTTGCCATAAGCTCGGACCTGATGGAAAAGCTAGAGTAACTAGATTGGTTGCTATAGCAGATGGAGGCGTACAACCAGCAGATGTGTGCTGGAGGCAGCGACACTGCTGGTTCCATCGGCAACGCTGCCAGTGGGGCATTAACGTCAGGACCTACTCCGTCGCCTCAGCAGGGTGACCATGACGACGACGACGGCGATTACTGGGATTTGTAGGGGTTTCATTTTCTACTTCATTGTATTCTACTTCTGCTTTGTTTTATTGTATTTAGACCATTTATTTTTAATAATTTGTTAATTTCTGCTAACAATTTAGTAACAAGAGTTTTAATTTGACTACTAATTGTGGCTTAACTGTGCCAAAAAATGAAAATAAAAAATACTACCGTAGAATTTATTGTAATCATCAACTCAGTATTGACAAATCCATTGACTATCCCAACGGAAAATCTGCCGATAATTAGCGTCAGAAGAAAGAAATCCGTCGGTAAGCAGTTTTCGGTGACGTTTATACCGTCAACTCCAGGACGACGGTAAATCCGACGGTAAATTTATTATCGACTGATTTATTTCATGAATTCGACGGTATTCAGCATTTTTCTTGTAGTAAACACCTATGAAAACTAGGATAAAATGTACTTTACTAATGATCCCACAACATTTACATACATCGAGAGTGCTCTAAAAAATCAAGCCCTTGCACAGCTTGTCAAGCTACTTCATCAAAATATGGACTTATTTATTTGGACTCCAGCTGATATGCCTGGAATTGATCCCCAAGTCATCTGTCACATGTTGGAGATTGACTCCTCTGCCCGACCCATACCATAGAAGAAGCGTAACCTCGACATTGACAATAAAGAGCATCACTAGAGGAAACTCAAAAGTTGTTGGCAACAGTGATAAACCACTATTTTATGGTTTATCTTGTGCTCAATTGAGTGGATTTTATCAATCTTTCATACACTTATTCATATGATTTGCATGAGTTTACGTTTTCCTTCCTGATTTTGTGCCATGATTGAAAACATGCTTCTTTGGTCTTTAAATTATTAATATTAATCCTCTCTTATTATCATTCGATGTCTTGATATGTGTGTTAAGTATTTTCAGAGATTACAGGGCAGGAATGACTTGGAGGATGGAAAGGAAGCATGCAAAAGTGGAAGGAATACAAGAAGTTGAAGAAACTGCTAAGCTGTCCAGCCTGACCTCTTCGCACTCAAACGGTCATAACTTGAGCTACAGAGGTCCAAATGAGATGGTTCCAGTTGCGTTGGAAAGCTAACATCGGAGCTTCGCAACGATATATAATTTGCCATATCTGCCCCGAAGCCAGGTGACGCGAACGTGTAGATTACGCGGACACGTGACCTGGCAGAAACGCAATCCACGCAAATGCGTGGACGACGCTTCCGCGTCACTTTCCCGCAACTTGTATGTACCAGAATATGCTGAGGGCGATTTCTGGGCTGTTTTTGACCCAGTTTTTGGTCCAGAAAATACATATTAAAGGCTATAAAGTGGGGAAATGCATCCATTCATGAGAGGCCTTCGATTATTCACTTATAATTTAGATTTAGTTTTTAGAGAGAGAGGTTCTCTCCTCTCTCTTAAGTTTTAGGATTAGGATTCCTCTTAAAGGATTTAGGATTTCAACTCTTTATCAGGTTCAATATTCCTTTTATATTTTATTTACTCTAATGCTTTTATTCGTATCTGACTCATGTTACCAATTTGGCTTATGAACTCTTTATGTTTAGATTGATTTTCTATTATTAATGCAATTGAGGTATTTCAGACTTATGATCCTTATTTAGTTTATTTTATATTCTTGGCTTTGATTGATTAACTGGAAGCTCTTGAGTTATCAAACTTATCGTGATTGATTGTTATGTCGGCTAATTGACTGGAATTCTACTAACTCTAGTCTTTCCTTAGGAGTTGGCTAGGACTTGGAAAATCTAACTAATTAGTTCACTTGACTTACCCTTGCTTTCGTAAAGGTTAACTAAGTGGGATTAACTTTCATTCTCATAGGAATAACTAGGATATGACTTCTGAATTTTCATACCTTGCCAAGAGTTTATTTTATAGTTATTTATTTATTTTACTTGTCATTTAAATTACTTGTTCTTTACTTTCAAAACCCCCAATTTACAAAACTCATAACCAATAATAAGAACACCTCCCTGCAATTCCTTGAGAGACGACCCGAGGTTTAAATACTTCGGTTATCAATTTACTTAGGGGTTTGTTACTTGTGACAACCAAAACGTTTGCACGAAGGGATTTCTGTTGGTTTAGAAACTATATCTACAACGCGACTATTTTTATAAAATTCTTTACCAGCAAAGATCTTAACATCAAAATGGCGCCGTTGCTGGGAAATTGCAAACGTGTGCCTTATTATTGGTTATTGTAAATATTTGCTTTTTGCTTGTTTATTTGTTTTTATTTTTTTATTTTTACTTTTTCGTAAATTAAGAGGTTATTGGTTTTTATTTAGTTATTAAAAATATTTTTTCAAAATTTTTTTTTGTTCTTCGTGTTCATCTTGACTTTCAAGTTGTTCTTAGTCGTTTTCTTCGTTTTGATGTAAAAATTTTAAGTTTGGTGTCATTTTATTGTTTTTCTCTTTCCTCATTAAATTCAAAAATATCTTTTCTCTTTATTTTAATTAAATTTTCAAAATTTACATTCAAAAAATTCAGATTTTTATTTTTATTTTAAAATTTTTATCTTATCTTATTTTAGTTTTAAATTTCAAAATCCAAATCTTTTTCAAAAATCATATCTTTTTTAAAATCTTATCTTATCTTATTTCAAAAATCAAATTTCAAATTTCAATATTTAAGTTCCAAAATTCAAAATTCAAATTTCAAAAATTTAAATTTAAAATTTTAAAAATCAAACCTTTTCAAATTCAAAATTCAAAAATTTAAAATTCAAATTTCAAAATTTCAAAATTCAAAATTTAAAATTTCAAAATTTAAAATTCAAAATTCAAATTTTAATTTTCAAATTCAAAATTTAAATTTCAATAACCTTTTAATTTAAATTTGTTTTTATTTTCGTTTTTATTTTTTATTTTTTATTTTTTTTGCTATTATGAGATCTCACCCCTCTCGCTTTGAGTTTGGTCCCAATGTTGTTGCAAGGAATGGAAACTATAACAGGAACATGCATTAAGGTCAGAACAATCAGAGATGGAAGGAGCCACGAGGATCTGATCAACCCTTTCGGCAACATCACCTTCCAAGATACCATGGACAACGACCATGCTACAATGCATGCCAAAACAATAGATATGATGGACCCCCTTGTAGTTACCAGCAAGCTCCATCATATGCCAATGAACCACCTCCTCAATATAGCTTTGGACCACCATACTCACAAGCCCATTTCCACCATTCACCTCCATATGACCCTAACCCGTATCCACCATACTAACCACCTTATGAGCCAAATGAACCATACACAGAACCACCCCCATTCCAACACAACTACTCTCATGAACCACCACCTCAATATACACCATCTTCTTATCATTATCAAGATAAACCACCTTCCTACCATGAACCCTTTCTCCAAAATAATGAATTCTCAAATCCACCCTATCCTCCAGTGGATGACAAACTTAGTGTTATTCTTCAAGGGCAAGAAAAGATGAATAAGAGTGTGCTAAATTTCGCGGTCGCCTTAGGCGAGTTAATAAATCGATTAGCTTCCCAATGTTTGGACACTCAAGGAACTCCCATGACTTCATGTGGAGAATCTACTGAAGAACGCAGCATGAAGGAGAAGCTAGAAACTCCGGTGGACAGTGAGCAGTATGAATTTGTATTGGAACAATTGGAGGAAGCCGTAATCATTGAAGAGGAAGAAGTGGTCGAAGACTTAGGAGATGCAGAACGTCCATGGGAAAGCCCAATCATAGAGCCCCCTTCTAAGGAGTCTGAATTTGGTGTTGAAGAGGGTGTACAACCTCCAAGGCATAGCCTGGTTGAAGACTTTGAAGGGGATGATCAAGAGATGGACTCAATCATTGATGAATTCTTATCTACAATTGAATCCTCTCCCATTGAATTTGACATGAAAATTAAAAAAGAAGAAGCACAACTTCCCATGCCCTTAGTGAGTAATGAAGAAAAGATTGAATTGAAAGAAAGCTACCAAGAGGAAGAGGTTGAACTTGAAGAAGCTTGCAAAGAGGTGGAAGTTGCCAAAGGAGAGCACAAGGAAATGGAGCTTTAAATCACCTTGCCAAAGTTGTTGGAGACCCCTCCCCCTAAGTTGCCATCATCCTTCACAACATTCAAGTAGGTAAAATTCATATCCCTTAGCTTTCTAATTCCACTTGAATATGGGCTACTAGAGACGGATGGTCAACTTAGAGCTCTTTGTGGCATTAAGAGTAAGAGGAAGATGGTTAGTGGTTGGAGTTGTCAAGCAAGGTTCAACATGGTTGTATGCTCAAAGTTTAAATGCAAGGGTTGGTGTAAAGCTCAATTGAATGGGTCTAAGAAGTTGTTTGGCCGCTTTAGTGAGAATTCAGATTGCTTGCTACCCGGATGGAATCATGATGATCAACACGAAGACGGGTGCAAAAGCAAGGTATAGGACTCTGGAATTCAGTCTAGAAATCAACACTCTTGGGGCCTTGTCACTTGCTTCAACTTGCTTGAAGGCTTTTGATGAGCGGATATTTTATACGCTTTTTGGGGTTAATTTCATATAGTTTTTAGTATGTTTTAGTTAGTTTTTAGTTTATTTTCATTAGTTTTTAGAAAAAATTCATATTTCTGGACTTTACTATGAGTTGTGTGTTTTTCTGTAATTTCAGGTATTTTTCTGGCTAAAATTGAGGGAGCTGAGCAAAAATCTGATTCAGGCTGAAAAAGGACTGCTGATGCTGTTGGATTCTGACCTCCCTGCACTCAAAGTGGATTTTCTGGAGCTACAGAACTCAAAATGGCGTTCTTCCAATTGCGTTGGAAAGTAGACATCCAGGGCTTTCCAGCAATATATAATAGTCTATACTTTTCTCAAGGATAGACGACGTAAACTGGTGTTCAACGCCAGTTTTCTGCCCAATTCTGGCGTCCAGCGCTAGAAAAGGATTAAAAGTTGGAGTTCAACGCCAGAAATGGATCCAAACCTGGCGTTGAACGCCCAAAATGGCCTTATGAACGTGAATTGCTTAAGTCTCAGCCCCAGCACACACCAAGTGGGCCCCAGAAGTGGATCTCTGCATCATCTGTCATAGTCTACTCACTTTTTGTAAACCTAGGCTACTAGTTTAGTATTTAAACAACTTTTAGAGACTTATTTTGTATCTCATGACATTTTAGATCTGAACTTTGTACTCTTTGACGGCATGAGTCTCTAAACTCCATTGTTGGGGGTGAGGAGCTCTGCTGTGCCTCGATGAATTAATGCAAGTATTTCTGTTTTCTATTCAACATGCGTGTTCCTATCTAAGATATTCATTCGCACTTCAACCTGAATATGATGAATGTGACAATCATCATCATTCCCTATGAATGCATGCCTGACAACCACTTCCGTTCTACTTTAGATTGAATGAGTATCTCTTAGATCTCTTAACCAGAATCTTCGTGGTATAAGCTAGATTGATGGCGGCATTCATGAGAGTCCGGAAAGTCTAAACCTTGTCTGTGGTATTCTGAGTAGGACTCTGGGATTGAATGACTGTGACGTGCTTCAAACTCGTGAGTGCTGGGCGTAGTGACAGACGCAAAAGGATAGTAAATCCTATTCCGGTACGATTGAGAACCTGCAGATGATTAGCCGTGCGGTGACAGCGCACCCGGACCATTTTCACTGGAAGGATGGATGGTAGCCATTGACAATGGTGATCCACCAACACACAGCTTGCCATAGGAGGACGTGCATGCTTGAATCAGAAGACAGAGGAAAGCAGAGATTCAGAATACAAAGCATCTCCAAAACTCCAACATATTCTCCATTACTGTACAACAAGTAACCTTTAATCCATGCTCTCTTGTTTATTCGCAATTCAACTGATAAATATAATTGACTTCCTGACTAAGAATTACAAGATAACCATAGATTGCTTCAAACTAACAATCTCCGTGGGATTCGACCCTTACTCACGTAAGGTATTACTTGGACGACCCAGTGCACTTGCTGGTTAGTGGTACGCGTTGTGAAAAGTGTGATTCACAATTCGTGCACCAGCTTTCTACGCCTAGTTTGGGATCCCGGACGCCATTGGAATTACAAACATTGGTGGGAATTCAAGGATCAGTACAAGCACAAGCCACCATGATAAGGAGCTCATCAAATGTCCAACTTAAGGACTTTAACTAAAAGTGCTAGGTGGGAGACAACCCACCGGGGTATGATCGTTCCTTTCTCAATTTTAATTTTATTCCGTTTTGTTTGTTTTTAGTTTTATTCTATTTTATTGAACCTGGAATCATGCATAACATTCATATTAGCATTGCATTCTGCATACTGCATTATTATAAAAATAAAAAATAAAAAAATAAAATAATCGCACGCGACGCGTCCGCGTCACCAGTGCATTTTGAAGAAAAGAGAATTGGACAGAGAGTCACGCGAAAGCGTGGCTGGAGGCGTGCCTCAGGTACAAATACACCCACGCGACCGCGTCGTCTGCGAAATAGCCTCCCCACGCGTCCGCGTCACCCACGCAACCGCGTGGCTATGTAAAATCGACGTAAATGGGTGTATGGCAGTAAGTTATGACGGAGTGGGGCTGGAACCATGCTAGAAGCACAAGCCCACTCACGTGAACGCATGCCCCACGAGTTCGTGTCGCTTTTCAAAAATGGCCTTTCACGCGATCGCGTCACCCACGCGAATGCGTCACCCTAAAATTTGGCAAAATGAGTTTCAAACAGAGACTTGCGCGACCGCAAGGCTGCCCTCGCGCTATTGGCACAAATCACTCCATGCGAATGCGTGACCCACGCATCCGCGTCACTTCATAGAAGCGCTATCCGCGCGAACGCGTGACCCACGCGTCTGCGTCACCTGCGCCGCACAGCTTATCCAGATCAGCGCCAAATATCTTATCTTTTCTTCCCCAAATCCTAATTCTTTCTTTCCCCTTCTTATTTCTTTCTTCTATCTTTTTATTTAATTTATTTGTACACTTTCATTCATTGCATTTTAATTTTGTCCATATTTTTTCTTTTCTTTTCTAAATTTATTATTTTTCCATTGGTGTCACTTGTTCATATTCAACTGTTGTGTCTTTTCTGGTATTATTTTGGTGCTCAGTGACTTGTTTTACACTGTTGGATAATATTATTTAAGTCAATGCTAATCTTTTATGATATTTGTATTAACTTTGCATTGACATGAATTTATATTGTCTTGCACTCTCTTCTCCATTGTTGCAAATTTTTGCACTCTTGATTTGCCATGTACTTCTACTGTTTTCTCACTTGCATGTTGTAGCTACCATGTAATTGAGACCCTTATTATCTGGCATTAACACCCATATTTTATTTATTTTCTATCTTTATTTTTGGGTTACTTTTATTTTTTTCCCTCTTCTTTCAGGATGGCCACCACGAATGGAGAGGAAAAGCTTCTTAATGGGGAGACAAATAAGTCCACCTGCACAATCTTTGGAGAAAAGCGCCAGTTAGACCCGCCCGTCCACCTGCACATCTCAGCATGCACCGAGGACGGTGCAATCTTTAAGTGTGGGGAGGTCGATACCGATCTCCATGGGTTAGCTATTTTCTTCTTTCCAACACCATTGTTTTATTTTCTTTGTTTGTTCATTATTGCATTTGCATGTTTAATTGTATGTTTGTTTGATTTTATGCATTTAGTTACTACTTGGTTAAAGTAATAAATTTTTTTTTAGGATTCTATTTTTGAAAAATTTCACTAATTTAAATTGAAAAATTTTTATGTTAAAACTTGTTTGAAGTTGTATTTGGAACATGATTTTTGAGCCAAAGAACACACAACCTGTGAGATTTTGAGCCTAATTATATGATTACATTATTTAACCATAGATATTTTATTCTTGTGTGTTTTCTTTTCTATGATTGCAATCTTTGCTTTGTTCCACTCTATATGTCCATTATTTAGTGTATTTACATGCTTGCATATGATTGAGGCCATTACTTATTTTCACTCACTTATCCCAAATAAGCCTACCCTTTTATGTCACCCTTGTTAGCCACTTTGAGCTTTTTAATCCCCTTCTATTTTATAACCACATTACTAGCCTTAAGCAGAAAAATAAATAAAAAATCCCAAGTTGAATCTTTGGTTAGCTTAAGATAGATATTGTGTATAATTTAAGTGTGGGAAATTTTATGGGAACATGGAATGATAGAAAAAAGTAGGAAATTAAATTGAATAAGTTATTTGAAAATTTGGGAAGCATGCTCATGTGAAATCAAAATAATTAAATTACCATGTGCATTGATAAAAAAAATAAATAAAAAAAATAAAAAATTTAATTATTAAGTAATTAAATAAGGGGATACAAAAAAAAATTTACCCCAAATGCAAAATAAAAAGAATTAACGCTCATGGGACAAAATTCAAAAATTAAATTTGGTGCATGAGCATGTAATACAAAAGTGGAAAAAAATTTGGGTAGCTAGGTAAAGCATTTTAAATCATATAAAGTATGTATATGTTAGGTGAGATCTTAGACTAATCAAGGATTCACTTTGTTAGCTCACTTAGCCTTATATGTACATCCTTACCTTTACCTCAGCCCCATTACAACCCTGAAAAGACCTCATGATGTTTGCATTGGTACATTAAATATTTCTTGATTGGTTAGATGAAGAACAAAGTTTAGAAAGCATGATTAGATAAGAGTAGAGTGAATTACCCTATACACTTGAGAGACTAGAGTGATATACACTACCAGTGAGGGTTCAGTGCTTAATTCTATGTTCCCTGTTTTCATGAGCTATCTTCTTACAAGTTTACTTGTCTTTTATTGTGTAATTTGAATTAGTGGGGTTTGTTTCATATTTATCTTGGAGGACTTATTTACTTTTAACCAAGTAGGTAGAAACATTTTTACATGTAGTTGCATTCACATAGATAGGTTGCATTGCATACTCTCTATCATTCCTCTTCACTTCTTTATAGCTTCTCTTGAGCTTAGCATGAGGACATGCTAATGTTTAAGTGTGGGGAGGTTGATAAACCACTATTTTATGGTTTATCTTGTGCTCAATTGAGTGGATTTTATCAATCTTTCATACACTTATTCATATGATTTCCATGAGTTTACGTTTTCCTTCCTTATTTTGTGCCATGATTGAAAACATACTTCTTTGGTCTTTAAATTGTTAATATTAATCCTCTCTTATTACCATTCGATGCCTTGATATGTGTGTTAAGTGTTTTCAGAGATTACAGGGCAGTAATGACTTGGAGGATGGAAAGGAAGCATGGAAAAGTGGAAGGAATACAAGAAGTTGAAGAAACTGCTAAGCTGTCCAGCCTGACCTCTTCGCACTCAAACAGTCATAACTTGAGCTACAGAGGTCCAAATGAGATGGTTTTAGTTGCGTTGGAAAGCTAACATCCGGAGCTTCGCAACGATATATAATTTGCCATAGCTGCCTTGAAGCCAGGCAACATGAACGCGTGGATCACGCGGACGCGTGACCTGGCAAAAACGCAATCCACGCAAACGTGTGGACGACGCTTCCGCGTCACTTTCCCGCGACCTGTACGTACCAGAATACGCTGGGGGCGATTTCTAGGCTGTTTTTGACCCAGTTTTCGGTCCAGAAAACACAGATTAAAGGCTATAAAGTGGGAGAATGCATCCATTCATGAGAGGCCTTTGATTATTCACTTCTCATAATTTAGATGTAGTTTTTAGAGAGAGAGGTTCTCTCCTCTCTCTTAGGTTTTAGGATTAGGATTCCTATTAAAGGATTTAGGATTTCAACTCTTTATCAGGTTCAATATTCCTTTTATATTTTTATTTACTCTAATGCTTTTATTCGTATCTGACTTATGTTACCAATTTGGCTTATGAACTCTTTATGTTTAGATTGATTTTCTATTATTAATGCAATTGAGATATTTCAGACTGATGATCCTTATTTAGTTTATTTTATATTCTTGGCTTTGATTGATTAACTGGAAGCTCTTGAGTTATCAAACTTATCGTGATTGATTGTTATGTCGGCTAATTGACTGCAATTCCACTAACTCTAGTCTTTCCTTAGGAGTTGGCTAGGACTTAGAAAATCTAACTAATTAGTTCACTTGACTTACCCTTGCTTTCGTAAAGGTTAACTAAGTGGGATTAACTTTCATTCTCATAGGAATAACTAGGATAGGACTTCCGAATTTTTATACCTTGCCAATAGTTTATTTTATAGTTATTTATTTATTTTACTTGTCATTTAAATTACTTGTTCTTTACTTTCAAAATCCCCAATTTAAAAAACTCATAACCAATAATAAGAACACCTCCCTGCAATTCCTTGAGAGACGACCCGATGTTTAAATACTTCGGTTATCAATTTACTTAGGGGTTTGTTACTTGTGACAACCAAAACGTTTGCACGAAGAGATTTCTATTGGTTTAGAAACTATATCTACAACGCGACTATTTTTATAAAATTCTTTACTAACAAAGATCTTAACGTCAAACAGGTTTTTTCAAAGAAATACATTTTACATGCTGGTTAGCAAATGCTGCAATGGTAAAAAAATATAATGGTAAATGATGGTGTATGTGTGTTAACTTCACCGATCTTAATATGCCCTAAAGATGCTATCATTTACTATCTATTGATACTTTAGTTGATAATGCTTCTGATTTTCAAATATTAATTTTTATAGATATTTATTCTGGTTATAATAATATTTTAATGAATTTCAATGATCTAGATAAAACCACATTCATTGTTGATTATGGGAACTTTTGTTACAAAGTAATGATATTTGGTTTAAAGAATGTAGATGCTACTTATCAAAGTTTGATAGACAAAGTCTTTGCTGATCAGATTAGTCACAACATAGAAGTCTATGTTGATGACATGATCTCTAAAACAAATGTCGGTGGATGTCATACCGAAGTCTTTGCACAACTGTGTGAGTACAACATGAGATTAAACCTTGAAAATTGTGCTTTTGGATTACAAGGAGGTAAATTCTTAGAATTTCTATTGTCTAGCCGAAAAATAGAAGCTAATCCAAAAAAATACGAAGTTGTTTTGGACATGCAAATTCCTCAAAGTGTAAAAGAGGTACAATAATTATCAGGACATTTTGTTGTTTTGTCTAGGTTTCTTCCATGCCTAGCAGTCTAGCACACAGATCCTTTCACTTCTTTCAAACTTTAAAAAGGAGTTTTAATAGACTGTAGAGTATATATTGCTTTCACACAGATCAAACAAGTTCTTTTTGCACCACCTATTCTTCATCATTCTGTTTTTATTATATATATATATATATATATATATATTTCTTCATCATTCTGTTTTTATTATATATATATATATATATATAAGCCATTGACTATGATGTGAGCTCTGTTTTTATTACAAAATTTGAAAAGGAACAACATTTTATTTATTTTGTTAGCAAATCTCTTCAATATGTTGAACCACATTAACCCAAATTAGAAAAGTTAACTTTGGCTTTGGTATCTATAGCTCGACAGCTCCGAACTTATTTAGAAAGTCATAGTATCATAGTCAAAACGGAACAACCCTTGCAACAGATTTTGTTCAAACCAGAATTAACTAGGCGACTAATCAAATGGCTTATTGAGTTATCCGAGTTTGATATTTATTATTCGATTAATGTGAATTTGGTGGTTGACGAGACAAAATCGATTGAAACTTGAAGGATGTCGAAGCAAGTTGTTGAAGAGAAAAGAAATCGAAGGCCAAGTCAGCTTGTGAATTGAGCGCAAATAGTTACTTGGCAAAATATTTGAAATAAATGACGTGTCGCCAGACGATTGGATGTGCTCGTCTATAAATTGACGGAATGCCAATGAATGTCGGTTAAAAATTCTCTTCAGAAACATACTATTGCAAACTCTCACATCTCAACGACTTTCTAAAAATTTGTCTTGAATCAATTTTCTATAGGTTTCTTTTCATTTTCTTCATTTTTTTTTACAAATTTTGTACTTTACATATTCATGCAATTTATCTTTCTTACAAAGTTTAATGTCTTTCCTTTAAAATTTCCAGTTTTGCATTTTAGTGATCTTTTGTTCACTTGTAATATTTTATTTTCAGGAAAACTTGTTTTACATTGACGCACTTTAGGTTTTTTTTTTTTTAAGTTAAATCTGTTTTATTTTATTAGTTATTCTTACCAAAAAAAAATGTCTTCTTCATCTTTGACAAAATAAAATACTGTGATGCACATTAAATTGACATCCATAAATAAAAAAGAGCAAGTTTCACTCACAGAAATTAAATATTGAACCAATCTAGATGGATTAAAACTTATTAATTTTGATTTGTGAAAAATCTGTATAACAATATTTCTTATCAATCTTGAGGATCTTTGAAGCCTCAGCATTTGGTTGATTTTATGGCCGAATTTACACTGTTAACCTCGACGCCACCAGTAGGGACTCTCCGTTGAAGCAGCTACTAACTCCCAAGGTTGTGGGGCTGGGATTATTTTGTTAGTAAATGCAGCCACTAAATTTTATGGGATGATATTTGGTTTAAGATTTGTTATGGCTTTATGGCATTTTCCTAAATCTAGTAGCACAACATCTTATCAGCGAAGGATCAAATATGGATGCATTTCAATTGACATAGGAAATTGTTTTTAAACCCATTTCTCAACCAAAAATGCAAAATGTTGGACTTTATTTCACATTTGTCGTTTTTTCCCATTTCTTTGAGGGAGCTTTCCTCTCTTCCATATATATGTATGTGGTTTACACTTTCATTCCGTTTCAATTAACTGAAGATCCCCAAAAGTAGAAACACACAATTTAATAAACACACTAAACCATTAACCATAACATGCTTGAACCCCTTGACTTTGTCTCTTGTCTCCTTTACCTTCACTTTCACACCAAAACCCCACACAACAATTCATTCACTACCTTGCTATGTTGAATGATCAAAGCACATCAACACTATCATCGACAAGAAGAAACCATGGCAGAGAGGAGCAAAATAACAACAATATTAATGATCAAGGAGAAGATGACCAATATATCAGAGAAATTCATGCTTTAACCCCTCCTCTAACCACCACTACGGCCACCATGACCGCTAACCTTCGCCGTAGAATAAGAGAAGCTTGGGAGACACAAAGCCACCAGTCATCATCGTTGTCCACCATGGCTAGCATAGAAGGTTCTGCTTTACTATGCACATACATATATGTAGTTGAAAAATTTGCCAGGAAAAATCAGTCCCGAAATATGCGAATACATACGTATACATATGTAATTTAATTTATTTTTAAGATATATTTTATATTTTAACATATATTTTATAAAAAAAATTAATTTTCTGATTAATTTTTATGTACATATATATAATATATGATAGTTATTAAGGTAATATGTTACGTTAATTAAATTAACAATCATGTTAAGTATATATCAAAATTAAATACTAATATAAAATATAAATTAAAATATAAAATATATATTAAAAATAAATTAAATTATATAATTTTTAGTGTATATATAAATTTTTGTTAAAGTAATTAATATTTACTGCTTAAATTGTGATTAAAAAAATATTTAATTATTATTATGTTTTGCACGTATTTGTGGAACATAGGTGTTGCTGCAGGTTCGAGTGAGAACTTGAGCACCATGAGCAGGGAATTCAGCGCTCTCGTTCTTGCAGGATCGAACAACAGCCCAATGAATGACCCTCCAAATCATGGCGGAACTGAAGGAAGCAGAAACTTGGAGAGGATTCGAGAAGATGATATTGACAATCAATTGAGGACGATGATGATGGAGGAGACGAACCCTCTGGCAATCGTGCCGGATAACAACCCCTTAGACCCGGTGATTGCTTCTTCGCCGACGAGGCATGGTGGCGGTGGCGGCGGAGGAATGATGGTGGGTGGTGTTACGATCAGTGGGCAGAGCGAAGTGTGGGTGCAGAGAGTGAAGAAGGAGGAGATTGAAGCGAAGATTGCCGCGTGGCAGAACGCTAAGGTTGCTAAGATCAACAACAGATTCAAGAGGGAAGATTCTGTGATCAGTGGGTGGGAGAATGAGCAACTTCAGAAAACCACTTCATGGATGAACAAAGTTGAGGTATCTTTTCCTTTCTCCATGTGATTTTTTAAAAAAATTTAGGCATACAAAAAAATTAACATATTTAAATGTTATTTGTATTTTATCAGGTATTTTATATATGTGATTGATTTTTTGTATACACGTATTGACTACTCTTTTATTGGTCTAAACATTATTGTTTGCTACTTTTGAAAATTTTAAACATCCAAAAATTACACATTTAACAATAAATTACTCGATGAAATATAATTTTTAATTAAAACATTTTAGTGTTTTATATTTTATATTTTAAATCACTCACAAATATATAGTATTGGAAGTTATTAGCTACTATAATTAAACTGGCTTGGTTTAAATTCAATCTGTGCACATTAGATTAAGGTTCTCTCCGTACATACTACTCCCTTCATCACAAGTTAACATTCAAAATTTAGTATATTTGGATAGAGTTTCAATGTTCAAATATATTAAACTCTGAATATATCATTTTTTTAAATGGCATATATTTTGAAATAAGGTGGTAATTTTCATTCAAGATGCATGGTTTTTGGGTAGTAAGTTGATTATTCCCTACGATGTTATTTGCATTATATTAACTAATAAGCGAGTTGCTTGTTGATGGTTACTAATTTAATTACTTTTCTTTTCCGTTTTTGGCAAATAATATTTACTTGTTTTCTGGTTCTTCTTGATCGGGTGGCTTAATAGTTATGATAGAATGAAAGAGTGTCTTACATTATTTGATCATTGACAGAATGGAATCAAATAACAAGCAAATTATATCTGGATCTTCAGGATTTGATTATTTTGTGGGGTGTATGTTACTGAAGCTAAAAGTTAGTTATTCGGAGCACCTTGATCATTCGTTCATTATCTTTTGAATGGGATCATTTGCTCACTATTAGTAGTATTTATAATAAAATATTTAATCATGGACGTATTTATTACAACAAAAGGTTGGAAATTATTGTCCCTTGAGGCCTTGACGATTCTAGACCAGAAAAAAGGCTAAAAAAAAAAAAAGAAATAGTCCACATGAAAGTATAAATGCTGGGAAGAAATTCAATATTCATTAGAAGTTGTAGTTTAAAACGTTGCTTAAATTATATCCTAAGTAAATAAGTACCCTAAGTTGTATTAGAACTAGTGCTAGATCCATTAATCCCTTAGTTTTTAAATGAGAAAAAAAACCCCTCTTTTTGTTAAATTAATTGTGTTTTTATACATATTTGTCTAAATACAGTTAATTATCATTTTTCAATGTACTAAATTAATAAAAAGAAGAATTTGAATAGAAAAGGAGTAGCACCCTGGTTTAATTAGTATGATGATAAGCTTCATTCCAGCATATAAAGAGACTCCTTTGGTCTTCATTCATTGCCTTATCATTAACGCTACTTTGACATTGACAACATAAAGAGGAGAAAATAGCTCTAGCTAGCAGCAAATAGAAAGAAAGTGGTCTAATGATTTGATTTGATTTCCGTTTCAATTTTAATGTGCTTACACGCACTGCCATGGATCAACAGAATTATGTATAAACAAGTGGTAGGTGTCTGTTAACCGTTTTCCTTTTTTTTTTTTTACATAATTATACTCATTATAATCTCAATGAATTATGCTACAGAGTAAACAATAAGAAAAAACAAACTGAAATAAATAATTAAAGGAAAAGAGAAAGAGAGTATATCTGTACATATGTAAAATATAATTTATAAACTATATGTTAATTAAAAAATAACTATACTAGACGAACCTAAAAAATTAGTTACTAATTAACTACTCGTATAAAATATACGTTAAAATACAAAATACACATTGAAAATAAATTAAACAACGCATGTATTTATATATAAATACATTATGATTGATTTGGTTGCTCATTTTTTTTTGTGTATATAGTATTTTTTATTAAAAATTGTTAGTTATTTAGACTTTTCAATTCGAAATATGGTAGATATTAATAAAGACTATAGTGTTCATGACTCAATGTTTACCAATGGAATTAGTATTTTGCCCATCGTGTTCGCTATTGTGCAGAGGAAGCTGGAGGAGAAAAGAGCAAAAGCACTTGAAAAAATGCAGAATGAAGTAGCAAAAGCTCATAGGAAAGCAGAGGAGAGAAGGGCATCAGCAGAGGCTAAAAGGGGAACTAAAGTTGCTAGGGTTCTTGAGGTTGCAAGCCTTATGAAAGCACTAGGAAGAACTCCTACCAAAAGATCCTTCTTTTAATTCATCTCTATAAAATCTATCTTATGTTTTGATCCACATTCTTGGACATCAATGATGTTAGGTTAAACATATTCTACATTAAACATTATATCGACTCACATTTTCATTTGTTAATTACTCGATAGATTGCAAATGAAGTTTACTCTTTAATATACTCTCTTGTTTTAAAATAAATGTCTGTTGTTATTTTGGTAAGATAAAATATTATTCAACAACTACATTTTTGTTATATAAGAAGAAAGAAGGCATAGTGTTAACACACTTATCAGCCAACTTAAACAACTTGTTTGAAAATTAATTTTAAAATTTTTTAAAAGTTAGATTTTGAATAATTAAAATTAATTAAATTTTAAATTATTAGGATTAGGCAACATAACTTCCTCTAAACACAGTAACCATTGCATAGACAGGAGCTCTCATCGCGTCAACCTTCCGTCGCATAGACGCGCTTTACCGCTGCCACATCTCTGCATCGGAACCACCGCACGCGTTGCTGGAGGGAATTCTTGCACGAATGACTCAATAGCACCCTCCTAGAGCCTCTATTGCTGCGTTGTTGTTCATCGTGTCATAGCGCCATGATCATTGCTGCAGGACGTTGGAGAGAGCAGTGTAAATGGAGTAGGATCGAATGGCCCATTGGCACCGTGGCCCCATCCTCGCTTACCATCCTCCATCACGTCATCCCTTTTTTTTTCTTCTTCTTTTGATATGATTTGGATTTTTTTTCTATGTAATTTAAATATTTAATCAATATAATTTGGACATTTTTTTTTGTATATTGTGGATATTTTTTCAAATGTATTGGAGTTTAGAATGCGAATTTTTTTTACGAAGAAAGAAATATTAACAATCCCTTAAAAATGAATTTAGTGTGACTTGAATTTTTTCCATGTGATTTAGATATTTTTCTATGTAAAGTGGATGGTTTTTTTTTATATAATTTGAATTTTTTTTATATTATGGATATTTTTTCGTCCCTTAGTAGGAATTAAGAAATATATTGGAATTTAGGATGCGGATGTTTCTTTCATAAAGAAAGAAACATTCACAATATATTAAAAATAAAATTAATGTGTTTTAGATTTTTTTTTCAAATAATTTGGCTGAAGTTAATTCTACTCCTTGTTAATTACTTAACAAAATTGATAAGAAAAAAAAATTAAAATAATAACTATTTTAAGAAAATGAAATCATCTAAATAATAGTTACTAAAAAGGATTTGGGGTACAAATTTTTATTCCGAAAATATTTTTTATCATGTGTATCTATAAAAAGTACATTTTGTCATTATTTATTAATGAATTTCAGATAAAAATTATTTTTTTTAAAGTATAAAATATTTACCATTTTAACTAATCTCATATATATATTAAAATTACTTATATTTAATAAATAAGAATTTGAATTAATAAGAAGTACCTGTTAATATCCTAGTAGATCTAGATGTCATATAAATAGATAAACTGTGTTACTTAATTTTCTTTTAGCTTTATAATTTGCATTCACTTCACTTACTCCAAGCCAACTTTTTTATTTTCTAACTGGATGAGGAGTGAATTTCATATTTTATTAGAGCAAAATAAATAGACCTTATAATTTTATAAAAATGAAAATACAGAAACCATTTCTCTCTCTCTTTTTAAGACATGAAAAAGATAGAGATAGCCAGCGAGAGACAGTAAAGATTATCGACCTACTCATCACATACAAGATGTCAATAGGCGAGAAAAGGACATATTGATCATTAATTATTTAGTTCGTGAATATTTAAGTTTTTTAAGTTTTAAAAATATATTTAAATTTATGATCTTTTTTTTAATTTAGACATATCGATTTTTGAATTTAATTTGTTTAATTTTAAATTTTTTTTTATGTGTGTATCTGTATCATCAGTATAACAGAAGTTATATTTGATTTTTCATTGAGTCTGACAGACCCAAATAAACATGAGAGATCAATATGTCTAAATTTAAAATAAGAAGAATACTAGGAGTTAGCAATTTTAGTATTTTGTAACCATCAATTAGCTATTAATAGTATTTTTAATGGTGTGAGATTACATCTAATGATAGAAGATCACTCACTTTTATTTTGATGGTTAAGTGTTGACCAAAAAATACAAAAATTACTGGTTCTTTAGACTTTTCCTTTAAAAAAATTAAAAATTTAAATATATTTTTAAATTTTTAAAGATTTAAATATGTATAGATGTTATTTACCTTTTTTTTTAATATGATAAGAGTCCTTTTTCCTTTTTGATTTGACTTTAACAGTTAAAGAAGGCGACAAGCAGTGTAAAATGAATGAATAAATAAAATAAAATACAATAAGAAAGATATAAATAAAGCCATGTAGAAACCAATTAGAGTGCGTTTGAGTGATTGCTTATGTCGTGTAATAATAATTGAGACATCATCATTTGGTTGGTTCTGCTGCATAAACATTGTTTTGGCTTTTGTACATAAATATTTATATATTGATTGATATTGATTTAATTGTGTAATTAGTTGGCTTCCACAACGTGCAAATGCATTGCTTACACGTATCCAAGTCCAACATCATTTTTGATAAAGTGTTTTAAAATACTAGATAATATCTCACCAAACTCCCCCCTACTCCAAATTCTACCTAATCGTTTGTTAATTCTCAAAAATAAAACCTTGTTAGATCATGGTAGAAATATATATATGCAAGAGGGAGGTCATGGATGGTTAGCGCACTAAATTGATAGTATTGGCTGATGCATGTGCATGCATGTATGTCAAGAAAAGGAATTTATGATTATGGAGTACCACTTAAATATATTTTAAATATTTATAAATTAATATTTCGTCACTGTTAACTCTAAATGGATGTTTGTAATTCTCAAAGCTGAAATATGATCTTTGAAGTATACGGATTTAGTATTCTAATACTTATTCAAGAATTTTTCCCAACATGAGGGGAGGGATTCTTTCACTTGAGCATAACTAAATATCTAATTAGGAGTAGTAATATGCATTCTATCTACAAATATTCAATTTGACTTAATTCAATCGAATAGAATTGCTAACTTGAACGGCAGCGGATAAGGTAGGATGCAAGTAGTACTATAAAAAAACGTTGAGTATCGTTAGATTTAGTTTCGAACATTAACGATAAGTTTTCCATCGTATTGACCGTCAGATTTAGCAATAGATTCGTCACGTTAATTTATTACCATCGGAACATTATTTTCGATGGTAACGTCGACGGTATTATTTGGCGGGAAAGAAATAAATTTCGGCGCACTCACTACCGTCGAATTTACTGGGAGCTAGATTCGACGGTAACGTTGTTTAGTGAAACGTTGTGTTTTGAGCACGCAAAAGACATTATCGGCGGATTAATCCGACAGTAAATTTGGGGCTAAATTCAAATAAATTTCTCTCTCTCTCTCTCTCTCTCTCTCTCTCTCCCCCCTCATCTGCTCACACCTTCGGTGGCAACAGTCAAGGTGGCCATCACCAAAGCTTGCCACTGATGTCACCAACGAGGAGGAAGCACATGCTGTCACTGCCGCTGTAACACCCTACCATACAGAGTCTTATGCTTAAGTCATAATTCAGAGATGGCAAGGTATTACGACCTCTAAAACAAAAATTTAGTACGCATAGTAGTATGAATAATTGATTATAGCTAGGAGCCTTTGTAGAAAAAGGGGTAAACAAAAACCGTAACTCGAACGCGCAACACTCCGATCGATAACGTAACGAGCAAAGGATAAGCTAACGCAAGATCATATATATAAGGAGTGTCAAAAACGGGAATATCAAGACTCAAAATCCGGCTGCGAAGATAACCGGTCCGAGCATAATAATATATACATATAATAAAATAAGGAAACCACAAAGGAAACCCAAAGGGACACAAATACATACAACCTATTCTCCAAAATCCCCTCTAGAAGGAGTCATCACAGTTTGTATTATTTAATGGAGATAAAAGTATCTAAACAAGATATATAAACCAAACAGAGTCCCAAGAACAAAGGATCTTCGCTAATCCAGAAGTCTCCAGCATGCCTCAACGAGAAGCCTCGCGTCCTGCATCTGAAAACCACAAAATCCGCATGGGTGAGAACCAGAGGTCCCCAGTACGGTAACAGCTTCCACATATATAATACATAATAATAGAGGAAAGCCGAAGGCAATCCTAGAACTTCCTCCAGGTAATATCAAAGCTTATAAACAAGCTAAACCGTAAGTGGCAACTGACTAAAGATCCTTCATTCTAACTAATACTTCCCTTTCCAATTCCTTCAGACCTCCCAACCACCAGCAGGAGTATAATATAGCAAACACAGTTATATCAGACAAGAGATTTACAAATAGGAACAGATAAGGCATTTAGGCAATTAGCAAGTAATATGCAGTCAATAGGCAATCTCAAACAATTCATGTAGTATGCTTGTGATGCATGCCTGTCCCTAGTGGCTGATGATATCATCTGTCAGTTATAGAGCCAACCCGACAAGTCCTGGTAGCTAACCATTGGACTGTCCCTCTGTCGTGCATCCCCAACTCGAGTTATACTCATCATAAACTTGATCATAATCATGATCCATATCCATCACCCTCACTGGTGAATATTTATCCATCACCATCACTGGTGAATATTTATGGGGGCGAGCTCATCCGGACCTTTCACAGTGCCCGGCCACACTTACGACATTGGGTTAACAGAGCTTCGAGTCTCAACCTGGAGCACATGGTGGCTAGCCATTGCTACTACCCAGGGAAACCCTCATCTCCAATGGTGGAAGTGCAAACATACACAATTCAATCAACAGCATATATGCATTTATACTTGGCCATAAACATGGCTCCGCCGTAACACGGCAATAATCTAGCCATCCGGCTCACGGTTAAATCTATAACCAGCCAATTCATTAACAATTATGGCCCTTCGGCCCATGGCATAACAAGCACTTCCACCGCCATTCTCCGCATCTCACATAATCATCTTTGATCCTCAATGATCATTCATTTTTCCCCTTGCTTCACTCGCAAGTTACCACAGTCACTAGCCCTTTTTCTCATGCTATGCATATCATAATGATTTAAGACATAAGTGGTGAGATCGGAGGCTTAGAAGTATGAAATTTGGCTTTTAAAACTCAAAAATCAACTTTGGGATGAAAACAGGGCCACGCGTACGCGCACTCCACGCGCACACGCGGATGGCCTTATAACTCATCTACGCGCAAGCGTCATACGCGCGAACGCGCGGGTTGAAAATTAGCCAAACAACGCGCACGCGTCAGCCACGCGTACGCGTGGGTACTCTTGTGCCCCAGGCACAAAACTGGCACAACTCTGGCACAACTCTCTGGAAAATGGCTGGGCATTGGGTGCAGCACATTCGGCGCGCCCGCGCACATCACGCGCACGCGTGGATGGCACTTCCTGGAAGAACGGCGCGTACGCGCCAAGTGCGCCTACACGCGGGGGGTCATTCTGCTAAAAATTTTCTAAGTTAAAAACTGCAGAATTCACAGATTCAACCCCCAATCTTCCGACGGTCATAACTCTCTCATTTTAAATCATTTTCCACCCGTTCTTCAAACGGCATGGACATCCCGGATCCAATTTCATTTCTAAACAGATTTGGCACAAATCAGAGATCCGTAGTCCAAGTTATGTCCCGTCAAAGTATGCCCAAAAACCATGTTTTCATTCAAAACCACAAAGTGCCATTTTCAAAACAAGCCACTTTCAACTCTTTTCAAAATCAATCAAAACATGCCAATTTCAACCCTTCTCTTTGAAATCATTCGAAATGTACCAAAATCAACAACAAGCCATCCTCAACTCACACATTGACATTTTACCAAAATTTCCAAAACTACCTCCAACCATTTTAACACTTCTTAATCAATGGCTAAAGGACAAACACAATCTCATGTCATACATCCTTCTCATCCCAATTTCCAATAATATTAATTTCCAAATCAACCATCATTATACATGATCAACATCATACTCACCATCAACATGGTACCACCCATCAATTCAACCTCAATCACCCATCAAGCATATATCACAACATGCATTTCTCATACATCACACAATCAAGGCATCAATATTCATAATCACATATATGAACACATCATATATCTCAACTATTCAACAACACCAACAATTCAATGCCTATCTTAGGGCCTCTAGCCTAAGTATTTCCTACCACATTACATATTAGATACGGGAAACCGAAACCATACCTTAGCCGATTTCCCAAGCTCAACCGGAGCACTTCCAAACCACTTGTCCTCAAGCTCTCAAGGTCTCAACACCTCCAAGAACAGATTTTGTCACACAAAACCCTCTTCCAAGCTTTCCAAAATCACCAATCAAGCTCCAATATTCACATATACACAACCTAAGCCACAATCATCATACCCATACACAACATCTCAATGCCCAAACCTCATAGAACAACAAATTACACTAGGGTTGAGAATCTTACCACACCCAAGGTCCAAGGAGACAAGATTAACCTTCTCCTTCAAGAGAGTTGGGTCCTATAACATCAAAGAACCCAAAATCTCAACATTTTTGCTCATGAAACTCGAAATCAAGGGCTGGAATTTCGAACAGTAAAACGTGGCTTACCTCAAGATTAATTGTATGGGTTTTGTAGAGCTCTCCGCGGTGAACGCGTGGCCACAAACGGAGCGGCAATCGGAGCTCTAGATCAAAAGTTATGGTGGTTTGAAGATCAAGTGAGAGAAAGAACTTGAGAGAGTGTTCTTCCCTCCATAGCCTCCATTTTCAGCGTGTTTAGTGTGTTGTGAGGAGAGAGAGTACTGAAAACTAGGGTTTTGGTTTAGTTTAGTTAGGCCAAGGGCCCACTTTGGGTCCGGTTGGACCGGTTTGGCCCGTTTGGTCCAATCTTGGTCCGATTTCTATAAAATTGGTACCGAAATTCTCGTCTCAATCTCCTCTATCACATTTAGCCATAAAAATAACATTTTTGGCTTTCTAGAATAAATTCTAATTTATGGGTTAATTAGCCGTTAATTAACTGGGTCTTACATTCTACCCACCTAATTGGGAATTTTGCCCACAAAATTCAAATGCAATTACCTGAGAATAAGTGCGGATAATCCATTCGCATCTCTGACTCAAGTTCCCAAGTGTGTTCCTCAACACCGCCTCGACTCCAAGCCACTTTGACTAATGAAACCTCTTTTCCACGCAGTCGTTTGATACTAGTATCATCAATTCTGACTGGAGCCACTGGAAGCGTCAAATCTTCCCTTAACTGAACCGATTCGGGTTCTAACACATGGCTAGCATCAGGGGTGTACTTCCGAAGCTGCGACACGTGAAACACGTCGTGCAGGTTCGAAAGATGAGGTGGTAGAGCCACGCGATACGCCACCGGCCCAATCCTCTCCAGGATCTGAAATGGACCAATGTATCGAGGATTCAACTTCTTTGCTTTAATCGCTCTACCTATTCCTGTGGTCGGAGTAACCTTAAGGAAAACATGATCTCCTTCCTCAAATTCCAAGGGCTTCCGCCTCTGATCGGCGTAACTCTTTTGGCGACTCTGTGCCGTAAGCATCCTATCTCGGATTTTCTTAACTTGTTCAGTAGTCTCAGCTATCATTTCTGGCCCCAACAAGCCTTTCTCTCCAGTTTCATACCAACATAGCGGAGATTGACATTTCCTCCCATACAATGCCTCATACGGAGCCATTCCGATGCTCATATGGTAACTATTATTGTATGCAAACTCCACTAACGGCATATACCAATCCCAACTTGCCGGTTGATCCAAAACACAAGCTCTAAACATATCCTCTAGTGTTTGGATCGTCCTCTCAGATTGACCATCTGTTTGAGGATGGTAAGCTGTACTCAAGCTTAATCGGGTTCCAAAAGCTTTCTGAAATGCACCCCAGAATCTCGAAGTGAAACGAGGATCTCTATCAGAGATTATAGTAGCAGGTACACCATGGAGTCTCACAATCTCCTTTATGTATAACCGAGCTAGCTCCTCAAGGGTGTAAGTCATCCGAATGGGCAAAAAGTGAGCTGACTTTGTCAGTCGGTCCACAATCACCCAGATAGCATCAAAACCAGTCCGAGTCCTTGGCAATCCCGACACAAAGTCCATTGCAATACTTTCCCACTTCCATTGCGGAATCTCTAAAGGTTGCAACATCCCGGAAGGTCTTTGATGTTCAATCTTTACCTTTTGACAAGTTAAGCACTTTGAAACATATTCCGCCACATCATTCTTCATACCCGGCCACCAAAATATCGCCTTTAAATCATGGTACATCTTAGTACTTCCCGGGTGAATGGAGAATCCACTTTTGTGTGCCTCCTTTAAGATATCTTGCCTCAAAGTACCAACATCCGGCACAATGATCCTACCCTTGAATCTCCATAACCCATCTTTTTCTTCCGACACTCTCCACTATTTTCCTTGCTCGATAGCCGGTAACACCTTCCATAACGCTTCATCATTTTCATGAGCCTTTAGGAGTTCGGACTTAAAGTCACTTGAGATTTCTAATCGGCTCAAACACAAGGTTCCAGATACTTCTCGAGCACCAATTTTTAGACTCTCGAATCCCTTGAGCAACTTCTCCTCTTGAAGCATCATCCAAGACGCATATAACGACTTCCGACTTAACGCATCCGCCACTATATTTGCCTTTCCCGGATGGTAATTCAACTCAAAGTCGTAGTCTTTCAATAATTCCATCCACCTCCTTTGCCTCATATTAAGCTCTTTCTGATCAAAGAGATATTTCAAGCTCTTGTGATCAGAGAAGACTTGGAACTTAACCCCATAGAGATAATGCCTCCACACCTTCAAGGCAAACACAACCACAGCGAGTTCCAAATCGTGCGTAGGGTAACTAACTTCATGAGGTCTTAACTGTCGTGAGGCATACGCCACCACATTATGATCCTGCATCAGCACGCATCCTAGACCCTTTAGTGAGGCATCACAGTACACCTCAAAAGGTTCATTCGGCTCAGGTAACACTAACACAGGTGCAGTGGTCAACTTTTTCTTCAATACCTGAAAGCTCTCCTCGCACTCAGGAGTCCAAACAAACGGAGTGTCTTTGCGAGTTAACTTTGTCAATGGCAAGGCTAATCGCGAAAAGCCTTTGATGAACCTTCGGTAATTGCCAGCTAAACCCAGAAAACTCCTTATCTCAGTTACTGTGGTTGGTTTCCTCCAATCCATCACAGCTTCCACCTTAGTTGGATCTACGGCTATTCCCTGCTTACTCACCACGTGACCCAAAAACTTTACCTCACTCTTCCAAAACTCACACTTAGACAGTTTCGCATAGAGTTTCTTCTCCTTTAAAATCTGCAACACGGTCCGCAAGTGTTCCGCATGCTCTTCTTCAGTCTTGGAGTAAATCAGTATGTCGTCAATGAAGACAACAACAAATTTATCCAGAAACGGACGGAATACTCTATTCATGTAATCCATAAACACTGCAGGAGCATTCGTTAACCCAAAAGACATCATAGTATACTCGTAATGACCATAACGAGTCCTTAAAGCGGTCTTAGGGATATCCTCACCCCTCACCCTTATTTGGTGATAACCGGATCGCAAATCGATCTTAGAGAAAACCCCAGCTCCTTGTAACTGATCCATGAGATCATCAATCCTTGGCAATGGGTACTTATTCTTTATGGTGACCTTGTTCAGCTGCCTGTAATCCACACAGAGCCGCATACTTCCATCTCTCTTCTTTACCAGTAACACTGGAGCACCCCACGGGGAAACACTTGGTCGGATAAAGTTCTTACCCAACAATTCCTCTAACTGAGACTTTAGCTCGGCCATCTCTAATGGTGACATCCTATAAGGAGCACTTGAGATTGGTCCCGCCCCAGGCACCAACTCAATAGCAAACTCGACCTCTCGGTTAGGTGGAAATTCCTCAATATCATCGGGAAACACTTCCGGAAACTCACACACTACCGGAATCTGATCCAACTTTTGATCATCACCCGAAACACCAGCGGTTAACAACAGGATACCCTGACATTCGATTCCAGAACAGTTCACCATCATCGAATTCAAGTAATAATTATTCACCACGACCGGCCCTTCTGTATCTTCCGGCATAAAGTACACCGACTTTGTAGAACAATCAAGCAGGACATGGTTCTCAGATAACCAGTCCAATCCCAAGATAAGATCAAGACCGATCATCGGTAAGCAGATTAAATTATGGACAAAATCACGCTGCTTGAACCTAAACGAAACTTTCGGGCATCCTAGCCTAGTTACCATGGCCTCATGGGTAGCATTATACACTTTTAAGTCATAACCTAAGGTTACGATCTTCAATCCTAACTCATGGGCTTTCTCAAATGCAATAAATGAATGTGATGCTCCCGAATCAAATAAAGCATTTAAAATTTGACCAGCTATTTCACAGTTACCTTGAATGAGTGTCTCAGATCCCTCTGCACCCACATCTGAGGTGGTGAATACCCGACCAGTCTGTTGTGCTTTCCCAGCACCTTGCTTTTGCTTCTCCGGACAACTTGTGGCTTTATGCCCCGCTTTTCCACAATTGTAGCACAAACCCCATCCGGCCTTGCATGGTACTCCCGGATGGTGACTCCCACACCTAGTACAAGCTTGATCATTCTGAGGCTGCTTCCCAAACCTTTTCCCTTGGGAGTAGTTGTTGTTGGGCCTCCTAAAAGAACCTCCCCTCTTGAAAGACGGACCTCTAGGTGCAAAGCTCTTCCCTCGGTTCTGTGGAAATGATCCTTTGTGACTTTCTTTCTCAGCGGCTGCCCTCTTCACACACTCTTCAGCAACCCTACACTTGTTCACCAATTCGGAGAAAGTCCTAATCTCCATTGGCCCCACCGAACCGAAAATATCACTCCGGAGTCCTCCTTCGTACTTAACACACTTCCACTCCTCATATTCCACCGGAGTCCCTTGACACATACGAGAGAATCTGAACAGCTCCTCAAACTTGTCAGTATACTCAGATATGGACATAGTACCCTGCTTCAGCTGCAACAATTCAAGCTCCTTGGCCGTCCTAGCAGAAGTCGGAAAGTACTTCTTATAGAACTCCTCTTGGAAGACATCCCAGGTGATATAATCATCATCCTGCTGCAGAAGGCGTCGGATTCCTTGCCACCAATGCGACGCTTCCCCAGTGAGCAAATAGGTAGCGAACTCTACACGCTGCCTTTCAGGCACCACCTGCGCTTGCAGTGCTCGTTCCATGGCCTGAAACCATGTATCGGCTTCAGTCGGGCTAGTAGTTCCCTTGAACTTCGGTGGATTAACCTTCAAAAAGTTTGCCAGTGTCATCGGGCCCTGAACTCCACCTCCATCATTACCATGGTTGTTCATCTGTTGGCCAAGAGCCTCAGCAGTGGCTTGCATAGCAGCAGCCATGTTCTCCAACACATTCATAAAGTTCACCGGGTCATTAGGGTTAGTCTCCGGCGCACGAGCATTCGTATGTCCTCTCCCACAGCCTCTACCGTGTCCACGAGGCGCCATCTAGTTCCTATACACACCAAACAATCGATATTAAGTTGATCAGTCTCAATATCGGAAGTTTAGTGCTTCAAAGTCCCAAATGCATGCTCATGAACGTTTATGCCAATTATATCAAGCAGATATACTAACAGCACATAACACACATACAGAGAATGCACAGAAGCATAGTCAGTCCATTCCTCAGGCTCTACAGGAACGAACTGCTCTGATACCATAATGTAACACCCTACCATACAGAGTCTTATGCTTAAGTCATAATTCAGAGATGGCAAGGTATTACGACCTCTAAAACAAAAATTTAGTACGTATAGTAGTATGAATAATTGATTATAGCTAGGAGCCTTTGTAGAAAAAGGGGTAAACAAAAACCGTAACTCGAACGCGCAACACTCCGATCGATAACGTAACGAGCAAAGGATAAGCTAACGCAAGATCATATATATAAGGAGTGTCAAAAACGGGAATATCAAGACTCAAAATCCGGCTGCGAAGATAACCGGTCCGAGCATAATAATATATACATATAATAAAATAAGGAAACCCCAAAGGAAACCCAAAGGGACACAAATACATACAACCTATTCTCCAAAATCCCCTCTAGAAGGAGTCATCACAGTTTGTATTATTTAATGGAGATAAAAGTATCTAAACAAGATATATAAACCAAACAGAGTCCCAAGAACAAAGGATCTTCGCTAATCCAGAAGTCTCCAGCATGCCTCAACAAGAAGCCTTGCGTCCTGCATCTGAAAACCACAAAATCCGCATGGGTGAGAACCAGAGGTCCCCAGTACGGTAACAGCTTCCACATATATAATACATAATAATAGAGGAAAGCCGAAGGCAATCCTAGAACTTCCTCCAGGTAATATCAAAGCTTATAAACAAGCTAAACCGTAAGTGGCAACTGACTAAAGATCCTTCATTCTAACTAATACTTCCCTTTCCAATTCCTTCAGACCTCCCAACCACCAGCAGGAGTATAATATAGCAAACACAGTTATATCAGACAAGAGATTTACAAATAGGAACAGATAAGGCATTTAGGCAATTAGCAAGTAATATGCAGTCAATAGGCAATCTCAAACAATTCATGTAGTATGCTTGTGATGCATGCCTGTCCCTAGTGGCTGATGATATCATCTGTCAGTTATAGAGCCAACCCGACAAGTCCTGGTAGCTAACCATTGGACTGTCCCTCTGTCGTGCATCCCCAACTCGAGTTATACTCATCATAAACTTGATCATAATCATGATCCATATCCATCACCCTCACTGGTGAATATTTATCCATCACCATCACTGGTGAATATTTATGGGGGCGAGCTCATCCGGGCCTTTCACAGTGCCCGGCCACACTTACGACATTGGGTTAACAGAGCTTCGAGTCTCAACCTGGAGCACATGGTGGCTAGCCATTGCTACTACCCAGGGAAACCCTCATCTCCAATGGTGGAAGTGCAAACATACACAATTCAATCAACAGTATATATGCATTTATACTTGGCCATAAACATGGCTCCGCCGTAACACGGCAATAATCTAGCCATCCGGCTCACGGTTAAATCCATAACCAGCCAATTCATTAACAATTATGGCCCTTCGGCCCATGGCATAACAAGCACTTCCACCGCCATTCTCCGTATCTCACATAATCATCTTTGATCCTCAATGATCATTCATTTTTCCCCTTGCTTCACTCGCAAGTTACCACAGTCACTAGCCCTTTTTCTCATGCTATGCATATCATAATGATTTAAGACATAAGTGGTGAGATCGGAGGCTTAGAAGTATGAAATTTGGCTTTTAAAACTCAAAAATCAACTTTGGGATGAAAACAGGGCCACGCGTACGCGCACTCCACGCGCACACGCGGATGGCCTTATAACTCATCTATGCGCAAGCGTCATACGCGCGAACGCGCGGGTTGAAAATTAGCCAAACAACGCGCACGCGTCAGCCACGTGTACGCGTGGGTACTCTTGTGCCCCAGGCACAAAACTGGCACAACTCTGGCACAACTCTCTGGAAAATGGCTGGGCATTGGGTGCAGCACATTCGGCGCGCCCGCGCACATCACGCGCACGCGTGGATGGCACTTCCTGGAAGAACGGCGCGTACGCGCCAAGTGCGCCTACACGCGGGGGGTCATTCTGCTAAAAATTTTCTAAGTTAAAAACTGCAGAATTCACAGATTCAACCCCCAATCTTCCGACGGTCATAACTCTCTCATTTTAAATCATTTTTCACCCGTTCTTCAAACGGCATGGACATCCCGGATCCAATTTCATTTCTAAACAGATTTGGCACAAATCAGAGATCCGTAGTCCAAGTTATGTCCCGTCAAAGTATGCCCAAAAACCATGTTTTCATTCAAAACCACAAAGTGCCATTTTCAAAACAAGCCACTTTCAACTCTTTTCAAAATCAATCAAAACATGCCAATTTCAACCCTTCTCTTTGAAATCATTCGAAATGTACCAAAATCAACAACAAGCCATCCTCAACTCACACATTGACATTTTACCAAAATTTCCAAAACTACCTCCAACCATTTTAACACTTCTTAATCAATGGCTAAAGGACAACCACAATCTCATGTCATACATCCTTCTCATCCCAATTTCCAATAATATTAATTTCCAAATCAACCATCATTATACATGATCAACATCATACTCACCATCAACATGGTACCACCCATCAATTCAACCTCAATCACCCATCAAGCATATATCACAACATGCATTTCTCATACATCACACAATCAAGGCATCAATATTCATAATCACATATATGAACACATCATATATCTCAACTATTCAACAACACCAACAATTCAATGCCTATCTTAGGGCCTCTAGCCTAAGTATTTCCTACCACATTACATATTAGATACGGGAAACCGAAACCATACCTTAGCCGATTTCCCAAGCTCAACCGGAGCACTTCCAAACCACTTGTCCTCAAGCTCTCAAGGTCTCAACACCTCCAAGAACAGATTTTGTCACACAAAACCCTCTTCCAAGCTTTCCAAAATCACCAATCAAGCTCCAATATTCACATATACACAACCTAAGCCACAATCATCATACCCATACACAACATCTCAATGCCCAAACCTCATAGAACAACAAATTACACTAGGGTTGAGAATCTTACCACACCCAAGGTCCAAGGAGACAAGATTAACCTTCTCCTTCAAGAGAGTTGGGTCCTATAACATCAAAGAACCCAAAATCTCAACATTTTTGCTCATGAAACTCGAAATCAAGGGCTGGAATTTCGAACAGTAAAACGTGGCTTACCTCAAGATTAATTGTATGGGTTTTGTAGAGCTCTCCGCGGTGAACGCGTGGCCACAAACGGAGCGACAATCGGAGCTCTAGATCAAAAGTTATGGTGGTTTGAAGATCAAGTGAGAGAAAGAACTTGAGAGAGTGTTCTTCCCTCCATAGCCTCCATTTTCAGCGTGTTTAGTGTGTTGTGAGGAGAAAGAGTGCTGAAAACTAGGGTTTTGGTTTAGTTTAGTTAGGCCAAGGGCCCACTTTGGGTCCGGTTGGACCGGTTTGGCCCGTTTGGTCCAATCTTGGTCCGATTTCTATAAAATTGGTACCGAAATTCTCGTCTCAATCTCCTCTATCACATTTAGCCATAAAAATAACATTTTTGGCTTTCTAGAATAAATTCTCATTTATGGGTTAATTAGCCGTTAATTAACTGGGTCTTACAGCCGCTGCACGTGCTCAGCGAATCTGCTGCTACTGCTATCCCCGTCTCATCTTCCGCCGCAGTTGAGGTTCACATTGCCGTCACCGCCGCCTCTGCCACGACGATATTTTAAAATTGAGCCTGCAGCCATTATCATCAGATTGGTTGTGAATTTAACATTTTGCTAGGGTTTAGTTGTTGTTAAATCAGTGGTTAAGTTTGCTTAATGAAGTATGTTATTAGGAGTTGTTGTGTTAATTTAATCTAAGTGAAAATTAAATTTGTCATGCATCTTGTTAGTTTGGTTGAATTAAGAATTAAGTTTTAATTAATTAGAATAATGAGTTTTACGCATTTTTTAAATTAGTTTTCGAATTAGTTTCACCTTTTGAATTTAATAAGCAATCCTTTTTGTTTAGACGGTGCGATTGCCTCTGAGATCAATTGGAGTTTCCTTCTTTTGTTGTCTCTACAGTAATATTCCAAGTTAGTTTTCTGTCTCTGAATATAATGAATTGTGTAATAATAAAACTATGAAAGTATAATAAAAATTATATAAAACATACTAAAAACTATATGAAAATGATGTCAAAAAGCGTTTAAAATGTTTGCTCATCACTTATCTTTGGAAATGATGGCCCAAAACGGGTGTTGAACTCCCAACTCACCCCCTGTCTGGCGTTGGACGCCCTAGAAGGATCAAGCTGGCATTTGGAAGCCAAAAAGGGAGCAAGCCTAGCGTCCAATGCCCCAAGAGGAGTACTAGCACGTGGATTCACCCCAAGCTCAATCCAAACACTCACCATGTGGGCCCGAGGAGTTGATTTTTGCACCATTAGTCCAATTTATCTTATTTCTATAATTCTTAGTTATTAGATTAGTATAAATATAACAAAGATCACCATTGTTAGGGATCTTTGCCCTTTTACACGTTCGATATTCCTTTTCTGTAAGCTATGAGGAACTAAACCTCCTAAGTGAGGGTTAGGAGCTTTGCTGATTCTCATGGATTAATAATATTACTGTTTCTATTTCAATATGTCTGATTCTATTCTCTTATGCGTTCTCGTTCTTCAATCTCAATGAATTGGGGGTGAACCGTGACATTCATCCTTGTTCTACATGAGTTCCGTGCGAGTCCTGACTCGGATAGCATTGAACTAAAGCTATAGAGAATGCATTGCGGATTCTAAGAGAGTACCTGGGCAACTTTGGATACGTGACATGAAATTCCGTTGACCGTGGGTTACTGAGGTCTCTGTGGCACTAAGGCTAGAGTCAGAAAAGCAGCACTCTCTGATCCGGAAGATCTGACTTTGCCTGTGGCGTTTTGAGTAGGATCGCAAAGGGGAGTGGATTGCTTAGAGCTTCATCTTCGGCTACAGTAAGAAGCCATGAGTCTACTTGATCAGAGGACATGAGTTACTCGGATATGGTGGACTGCTGTGGTTTAGAAGAGATTAACTTGATGAGAGGACATGAGTTAGTCACTTACGACTGCCATCGAATGAATCATTCGTTATTGAAGTAGACAGTAAAAAAAGTTAATCCAGAAAGAAATACCATCTCCGAAGCCTTAACTAAATCTTTATCACTATTTTTAGATCAATATGATATTTCGTTCTTTACTATTTCGTTTATGCTTTCAAACAAACAACCATCTTCTCTAATCGCCTGACTAAGATTTACAAGATAGCCATTGCTTGCTCAATCCAACAATCTCCTTGGGATTCGATCCTCACTCACCTGAGGTATTACTTGGACGACCCGGTGCACTTGCCGGTTTAGTTGTGTGGAGTTAAATTTCGCGCACCAAGTTTTTGGCGCCGTTGCCGGGGATTATTCGAGATTGACAATCTACCGGACTATTTTGTTTCTTAGATTAGGTACTTTTGACGGTTTATTTGCTCTTTTGTGTGTGTCTTTTGTTTTCTTTTTCAAAATTTTTTCAAAACTTTTTCTTTTCTTTAGTAATCTTTGTCTTTTGTTTAGGTCTTGTGTCAGTTTTTAAGTTTGGTGTCCCTTTTTGTTTTCATCTTTTTTTTTTAAATTTTCGAATTTGTTCTTGGCTTTTCTTCTTGGTATTCGAATTGTTCTTGGTAATTTTTCTTGTTTGATTTTAAAAATTTTAAGTTTGGGGTTTTCTTGTTAGTAAAGTTTAAATTTTAAATTTCAAATCTTTATCATATATTTTTAATTTAAATCTTTCATATCTCATCTTCTTTTAAATCCTAAATTTTAAATTCTTATCTTTTTAAATCTTTACTATCTTTTAAATTTAATTTTCAAAATCTTTAAAATTTAAATCTTATCTTTTCTTAATCTTTTTAAATCTTTATCTTATCTTTCTTTTTAAAATTTTAAAATTTACTTATCTTATCTTCTTTTTAAATTTAAAACTTTTAAATTTCAAATATTTACTTTATTCTAAATTTGAATTTCAAAATCTTTGTTTGACCTTTTCTCTCTTTTATTTTTGAAACTTACCGTTAAAAACTTTCAAATCTTTTTAGTTAATTAGTTGTCTTAGCTTTTAATTTCCTTATTATTTTCGAAAATCAATAAATGAATAAAATAAAAAATAATATTTTAATTTTAATTTTCTTTTTTTTTTTTCTAAAAATTCGAATTCTCCTACCCCTTACATTCGAATTCCATCCCTTCCTCTACCTCAATTCTTCTTATTTTCTCAAGACACTTCATTGGAAGTGCTCTAAACTCTGACGTAGAGATACCTACCTTTCCATTTCCTTGTTTGTTGACTGTGTATACAGGAACAGGAAGAGTTAACTATGGACCCAAAGGGAAATTAACAGTTCAGAAGAATCTTGGTGTAACACCCTACCATACAGGGTCTTATGCTTAAGTCATAATTCAGAGATGGCAAGGTATTACGAGCTCTAAAACAAAAATTTAGTACGTATAATAGTATGAATAATTGATTATAGCTAGGAGCCTTTGTAGAAAAAGGGGTAAACAAAAACCGTAACTCGAACGCGCAACACTCCGATCGATAACGTAACGAACAAGGATAAGCCAACGCGAGATCATATATATAAAGAGTGTCAAAAACGGGAATATCAAGACTCAAAATCTGGCTGCAAAGATAACCGGTCCGAGCATAGTAATATATACATATAATAGAATAAGGAAACTCCAAAGGAAACCCAAAGGGACACAAATACAGAAACCTATTCTCCAAAATCCCCTCTAGAAGGAGTCATCACAGTTTGTATTATTTAATGGAGATAAAAATATCTAAACAAGATATATAAACCAAAACAGAGTCCCGAGAACAAGAGATCTCCGCTAATCCAGAAGTCTCCAGCATGCCTCAGCGAGAAACCTCACGTCCTGCATCTGAAAACCACAAAATCCGCATGGGTGAGAACCAGAGGTCCCCAGCATGGTAACAGCTTCCACATATATAATACATAATAATAGAGGAAAGCCGAAGGCAATCCTAGAACTTCCTCCAGATAATATCAAAGAGTATAAACAAGCTAAACCGTAAGTGGCAACTGACTAAAGATTCTTCAGTCTAACTAATACTTCCCTTTCCAATTCCTTCAGACCTCCTAACCACCAGCAGGAGTATAATATAGCAAACATAGTTATATCAGACAAGAGATATACAAATAAGAACAATTAAGGCATTTAGACAAATAGCAAGTAATATGCAGTCAAATAGGCAATCTCAAATAATTCACATAGTATCCATATGATGAATGCCTGTCCCTAGTGGCTGATGATATCATCTGTCGGTTATAGAGCCAACCCGACAAGTCCTGGTAGCTAACCATTGGATTGTCCCTCTGTCGCGCATCCCCAACTCGAGTTATACTCGTCATAAACTTGATCATAATCATGATCCATATCCATCACCCTCACTGGTGAATATTTACGGGGGCGAGCTCATCCGGGACTTTCACAGTGCCCGGCCACACTTACGACATAGGGTCAACAGAGCTTCGAGTCTCAACCTGGAGCACGTGGTGGCTAGCCACTGCTACTACACAGGGAAACCCTCATCTCCGATGGTGGAAGTGCAAACATTCACAATTCATTCAACAGCATATATGCATTTATACTTGGCCATAATCATGGCTCCGCCGTAACACGGCAATAATCTAGCCATCCGGCTCACGGTTAAATCCATAACCAGCCAATTCATTAACAATTACGGCCCTTCGGCCCATGGCACAACAAGCACTTCCACCACCATCCTCCACATCTCACATAATCATCTTTGATCCTCATTGATCATTCATTTTTCCCTTGCTTTACTCGCAAGTTACCACATTCACTAGCTCCTTATCTCATAGCTAGGCATATCATAATGATTTAAGACAAAAGTGGTGAGATCGGAGGTTTAGAAGTATGAAATTTGGCTTTTAAAACTCAAAAATCAACTTTGGGATGAACACAGGGCCACGCATACGCGCACTCCACGCGCACGCGTGGATGGCCTTAAAACTCATCGACGCGCAAGCGTCATACGCGCGAACACGCGGATTGAAAATTAGCCAAACGACGCGCAAGCGTCAGCCATGCGTACGCGTGGGTGCTCTTGCGCCCCAGGCACAAAACTGGCACAACTCTGGCACAACTCTCTGGAAATTGGCTGGGCATTTGGTGCAGCGCATCGACGCGCTCGCGCACACCAGGCGCACGCGTGGATGGTGCTTTCTCGAAGAACGGCGCGTACGCGCCAAGTGCGCCTACGCGCGGAGGGTCATTCTGCTAAAAAATTTTCTAAGTTAAAAGCTGCAGAATTTACAGATTCAACCCCCAATCTTCCGACGGACATAACTTTCTCATTTTAAATCGTTTTTCACCCGTTCTTCGAACGACATGGACATCCCGGATCCAATTTCATTCCTAAACAGATTTGGCACAAAGCAGAAATCCATAGTCCAAGTTATGTCCCGTCAAAGTATGCCCAAAAACCATGTTTTCATACAAAACCATAAAGTGCCATTTTCAAAACAAGCCACTTTCAACTCTTTTCAAAATCAATCAAAACATGCCAATTTCATCCCTTTTCTTTGAAATCAATCAAAATGTACCAAAATCAACATCAAACCATCCTCAACTCACACATTGACATTTTACCAAAATTCCCAAAACCACATCCAACCATTTTAACACTTCTCAATCAATGGCTAAAGGACAAACACAATACCATGTCATACATCCTTCTCATCCTAATTTCCAATAATATCAATTTCCAATCAACCATCATTATACATAATCATCATCATACTCACCAACAATATGGTACCACCCATCAATTCAACCTCAATCATTCATCAAGCATATATCACAACATGCGTTTTCTCATATATCACACAATCAAGGCATCAATATTCATAATCACATATATGATCACATCATATATCTCAACCATTCAACAACATCATCAATTCAATGCCTATCTTAAGGCCTCTAGCTTAAGTATTTCCTACCACATTACATATTAGATACGGGAAACCGAAACCATACCTTAGCCGATTTCCCAAACTCAACCGGAGCACTTCCAAACCACTTGTCCACAAGCTCTCAAGGTATTAACACCTCCAAGGACAGATTTTATCACACAAAACCCTCTTCCAAGCTTTCCAAAATCACCAATCAAGCTCCAATATTCACATATACACAACCTAAGCCACAATCATCATACCCATACACAACATCTCAATACCCAAACCACATAGAACAATAAGTTACACTAGGGTTGAGAATCTTACTACACCAAAGGTCCAAGGAGACAAGATTAACCTTCTCCTTCAAGAGAGTTGGGTCCTATAACATCAAAGAACCCAAAATCTCAACATTTTTGCTCATGAAACTCGAAATCAAGGGCTGGAATTTCGAACAGTAAAACATGGCTTACCTCAAGATTGATTGTATGGGTTTTGTAGAGCTCTTCGCGGTGAACGCGTGGCCGCAAACAGAGCGGCAATCGGAACTCTAGATCAAAAGTTATGGTGGTTTGAAGATCAACCAAGGGAGAGAACTTGAGAGAGTGTTCTTCCTCCCTCCATCTTAATTTTCAGCGTGTGTTTGTGTGTTGTGAGGAGAGAGAGTACTGAAAACTAGGGTTTTGGTTTAGTTTAGTTGGGCCAAGGGCCCACTTTGGGTCCGATTGGACCGGTTTGGCCCGTTCGATCCAATCTTGGTCCGATTTCTATAAAATTGGTACCGAAATTCTCGTCTCAATCTCCTCTATCACATTTAGCCATAAAAATAACATTTTTGGCTTTCTAGAATAAATTCTCATTTATGGATTAATTAGCCGTTAATTTACCAGGTTTTACATTCTACCCACCTAATTGGAAATTTTGCCCACAAAATTCAAATCAAATTACCTGAGTATAAGTGCAGATAATCCGTACGCATCTCCGACTCAAGTTCCCAAGTGTGTTCCTCAACACCGCCTCGACTCTAAGCCACTTTGACTAATGAAACCTCTTTTCCACGCAACCGTTTGATACTAGTATCATCAATTCTAACTGGAGCTACTAGAAGCGTAAAATCTTCTCTCAACTGAACCGATTCAGGTTCTAACACATGGCTAGCATCAGGAGTATACTTACGAAGCTGCGACACGTGAAACACGTCGTGCAGGTTCGAAAGATGAGGTGGTAGAGCCATCCGATACGCCACCGGTCCAACCCTCTCCAGGATCTGAAATGGACCAATGTATCGAGGATTCAACTTCTTCGCTTTAATCGCCCTACCTACCCCTGTGGTCGGAGTAACTTTAAGGAAAACATGATCTCCTTCCTCAAATTCCAAGGGCTTCCGCCTCTGATCGGCATAACTCTTTTGGCGACTCTGCGCCGTAAGCATCCTATCTCAGATTTTCTTGACTTGTTCAGTGGTCTCAGCTATCATTTCCGGCCCCAACAAGCCTTTCTCTCCAGCTTCATACCAACATAGCGGAGATTGACATTTTCTCCCATACAATGCCTCATATGGAGCCATTCCGATGCTCGCATGGTAACTATTATTGTATGCAAATTCCACTAACGGCATATACCGATCCCAACTCGCCGGTTGGTCTAAAACACAAGCTCTCAACATATCCTCTAGTGTTTGGATCGTCCTCTCGGATTGACCATCTGTTTGAGGATGGTAAGCTGTACTCAAGCTTAATCGGGTTCCAAAAGCTTTCTGAAATGCACCCCAGAACCTCGAAGTGAAACGAGGATCTCTGTCAGAGATTATAGTAGCAGGTACACCATGGAGTCTCACAATCTCCTTTATGTATAACCGAGCTAGCTCCTCAAGGGTGCAAGTCATCCGAATGGGCAAAAAGTGAGCTGACTTCGTTAGTCGGTCCACAATCACCCAGATAGCATCAACACCAGTCCTAGTCCTTGGCAATCCCGACACAAAGTCCATTGCAATACTTTCCCACTTCCATTGCGGAACCTCTAAAGGTTGCAACATCCCAGAAGGTCTTTGATGTTTAATCTTTACCTTTTGGCAAGTTAAGCACTTTGAAACATATTCCGCCACATCATTCTTCATACCCGGCCACCAAAACATCGCCTTTAAATCATGGTACATCTTAGTACTTCCCGGGTGAATGGAGAATCCGCTTTTGTGTGCCTCCTTTAAGATATCTTGCCTCAAAGTGCCAACATCCGGCACAATGATCCTACCTTTGAATCTCCATAACCCATCTTTTTCTTCCGACACTCTCCACTGTTTTCCTTGCTCGATAGCCGGTAACACCTTCCATAACGCTTCATCATTTTCATGAGCCTTTAGGAGTTCGGACTTAAAGTCACTCGAGATTTCTAATCGGCTCAAACACAAAGTTCCAGATACTTCTCGAACACCAATTTTTAGACTCTCGAATCCCTTGAGCAACTTCTCCTCTTGAAGCATCATCCAAGACGCATATAATGACTTCCGACTTAACGCATCTGCCACTACATTTGCCTTTCCCGGATGGTAATTCAACTCAAAGTCGTAGTCTTTCAATAATTCCATCCACCTCCTTTGCCTCATATTAAGCTCTTTCTGATCGAAGAGATATCTCAAGCTCTTGTGATCAGAGAAGACTTGGAACTTAACCCCATAGAGATAATGTCTCCACACCTTCAAGGCAAACACAACCGTAGCGAGTTCCAAATCGTGCGTAGGGTAACTAACTTCGTGAGGTCTCAACTGCCGTGAGGCATACGCCACCACATTATGATGCTGCATCAGCACGCATCCTAGACCCTTTAGTGAGGCATCACAGTACACCTCAAATGGTTCGTTCGGCTCAGGTAACAATAACACAGGTGCAGTGGTCAACTTTCTCTTCAATGCCTGAAAGCTCTCCTCGCACTCAGGAGTCCAAACAAACGGAGTGTCTTTGCGAGTTAACTTTGTCAATGGCAAGGCTAATTGCGAAAAGCCTTTGATGAACCTTCGGTAATAGCCAGCTAAACCCAGAAAACTCCTTATCTCAGTTACCGTGGTTGGTTGCCTCCAATCCATGACAGCTTCCACCTTAGTTGGATCTACGGCTATTCCCTTCTTACTCACCACGTGACCCAAAAATTTCACCTCACTCTTCCAAAACTCACACTTAGACAGTTTCGCGTAGAGTTTCTTCTCCTTTAGAATCTGCAACACGGTCCTCAAGTGTTCCGCATGCTCTTCTTCAGTCTTGGAGTAAATTAGTATGTCGTCAATGAAGACAACAACGAATTTATCCAGAAACGGACGGAACACTCTATTCATGTAATCCATGAATACCGCAGGAGCGTTCGTCAACCCAAAGAACATTACAGTGTACTCGTAATGACCATAACGAGTCCTAAAAGCGGTCTTAGGGATATCCTCACCCATCACCCTTATCTGGTGATAACCGGATTGCAAATCGATCTTAGAGAAAATCCCAGCTCCTTGTAACTGATCCATGAGATCATCAATCCTCGGCAATAGGTACTTATTCTTTATGGTGACCTTGTTCAGCTGCCTGTAATCCATACAGAGTCGCATACTTCCATCTTTCTTCTTTACCAGTAACACTGGAGCACCCCACGGGAAAACACTTGGTCGGATAAAGTTCTTACCCAACAATTCCTCTAACTGAGACTTTAGCTCGGCCATCTCTAACGGTGACATTCTATAAGGAGCACTTGAGATTGGTCCCGCCCCAGGCACCAATTCAATAGCAAACTCAACCTCTCGGTTAGGTGGAAATTCCTCAATATCATCGGGAAACACTTCCGGAAAATCACACACTACTGGAATCTGATCCAACCTTTGGTCATCACCCGAAACACCCGCGGTTAACAACAGGATACTCTGACATTCGATTCCAGAACAATTCACCATCATCGAATTCAAGTAATAATTATTCACCACGACCGGTCCTTCTGTATCTTCTGGCATAAAGTACACCGACTTTGTAGAACAATCAAGCAGGACATGGTTCTCAGATAACCAGTCCAATCCCAAGATAAGATTAAGACCGATCATCGGTAAGCAGATTAAGTTATGGACAAAATCACGCTGCTTGAACCTAAACGAAACTTTCAGGCATCCTAGCCTAGTTACCATGGCCTCATGGGTAGCACTGTACACTTTTAGGTCATAACCTAAGGTTACGATCTTCAATCCTAACTCATGGGCTTTCTCAAATGCAATAAATGAATGTGATGCTCCCGAATCAAATAAAGCATCTAAAGTTTGACCAGCCATTTCACAGTTACCTCGAATGAGTGTCTCAGATCCCTCTGCACCCACAGCTGAGGTGGTGAACACCCGACCAGTTTGTTGTGCTTTTCCAGCACCTTGCTTTTGCTTCTCCGGACAACTTGCGGCTTTATGCCCCGCCTTTCCACAATTGTAGCACAAACCCCATCCGGCCTTGCATGGTACTCCCGGATGGTGACTTCCACACCTAGTACAAGCTTGATCATTCTGAGGCTGCTTCGCAAACCTTTTCCCTTGGGAGTTGTTGTTGTTGGGCCTCCTAAAAGAACCTCTCCTCTTAAAAGGCGGACCTCTAGGTGCAAAGCTCTTCCCTCAGTTCTGTGGGAATGATCCTTTGTGACTTCCTTTCTCAGCGACTGCCCTCTTCACACACTCTTCAGCAACCTTACACTTGTTCACCAACTCGGAGAAAGTCTTGATCTCCATTGGTCCCACTGAACTGAAAATATCGCTCCGGAGTCCTCCTTCGTACTTAACACACTTCCATTCCTCATATTCCACCGGAGTCCCTTGACACATACGAGAGAATCTGAACAGCTCCTCAAACTTGTCAGTGTACTCAGATACGGACATAGTACCCTGCTTCAGCTGCAACAATTCAAGCTCCTTGGCTGTCCTGGCCGAAGTCGGAAAGTACTTCTTATAGAACTCCTCTTGAAAGACATCCCAGGTGATATAATCGTCACCCTGCTGCAGGAGGCGTTGGATACCCTGCCACCATTGCGACGCTTCACCAGTGAGCAAATAGGTAGCGAACTCCACACGTTGCCCTTCAGGTACCACCTGCGCTTGCAGTGCTCGTTCCATGGCCTGAAACCATGTATCGGCCTCAGTCGGGCTAGTAGTTCCCTTGAACTTCGGGGGATTAACCTTCAAAAAGTTCGCCAGTGTCATCGGGCCCTGAACTCTACCTCCGTCGTTGCCATGGTTGTTCATCTGTTGACCAAGAGCCTCAGCAGTGGCTTGCATTGCAGCAGCCATGTTCTCCAACGCAGTCATAAAGTTCACCGGGTCATTAGGGTTATTCTCCGGCGTACGAGCATTATTACGACTCCTCCCACGAACTCTACCGCGTACACGAGGTGCCATCTGGTCCCTATACACACCAAACAATCGATATTAAGTTGATCAGTCTCAATATCGGAAGTCTAGTGCTTCAAAGTCCCAAATGCATGCTCATGAACGTTTATGCCAATTATATCAAGCAGATATACTAATAGCACATAGCACACACACAGAGAATGCACAGAAGCATAGTCAGTCCATTCCTCAGGCTCTACAGGAACGAACTGCTCTGATACCATAATGTAACACCCTACCATACAGGGTCTTATGCTTAAGTCATAATTCAGAGATGGCAAGGTATTACGAGCTCTAAAACAAAAATTTAGTACGTATAGTAGTATGAATAATTGATTATAGCTAGGAGCCTTTGTAGAAAAAGGGGTAAACAAAAACCGTAACTCGAACGCACAACACTCCGATCGATAACGTAACGAACAAGGATAAGCCAACGCGAGATCATATATATAAAGAGTGTCAAAAAAGGGAATATCAAGACTCAAAATCTGGCTGTGAAGATAACCGGTCCAAGCATAGTAATATATACATATAATAGAATAAGGAAACTCCAAAGGGACACAAATACAGAAACCTATTCTCCAAAATCCCCTCTAGAAGGAGTCATCATAGTTTGTATTATTTAATGGAGATAAAAATATCTAAACAAGATATATAAACCAAAATAGAGTCCCGAGAACAAGAGATCTCCGCTAATCCAGAAGTCTCCAGCATGCCTCAGCGAGAAACCTCACGTCCTGCATCTGAAAACCACAAAATCCGCATGGGTGAGAACCAGAGGTCCCCAGCATGGTAACAGCTTCCACATATATAATACATAATAATAGAGGAAAGCCGAAGGTAATCCTAGAACTTCCTCCAGATAATATCAAAGCTTATAAACAAGCTAAACCGTAAGTGGCAACTGACTAAAGATTCTTCAGTCTAACTAATACTTCCCTTTCCAATTCCTTCAGACCTCCTAACCACCAGCAGGAGTATAATATAGCAAACATAGTTATATCAGACAAGAGATATACAAATAAGAACAATTAAGGCATCTAGACAAATAGCAAGTAATATGCAGTCAAATAGGCAATATTAAACAATTCACATAGTATGCATATGATGAATGCCTGTCCCTAGTGGCTGATGATATCATCTGTCGGTTATAGAGCCAACCCGACAAGTCCTGGTAGCTAACCATTGGACTGTCCCTCTGTTGCGCATCCCCAACTCGAGTTATACTCGTCATAAACTTGATCATAATCATGATCCATATCCATCACCCTCACTGGTGAATATTTACGGGGGCGAGCTCATCCGGGACTTTCACAGTGCTCGGCCACACTTACGACATAGGGTCAACAGAGCTTCGAGTCTCAACCTGGAGCACGTGGTGGCTAGCCACTGCTACTACCCAGGGAAACCCTCATCTCCGATGGTGGAAGTGCAAACATTCACAATTCATTCAACAGCATATATGCATTTATACTTGGCCATAATCATGGCTCCGCCGTAATACGGCAATAATCTAGCCATCCGGCTCACGGTTAAATCCATAACCAGCCAATTCATTAACAATTACGGCCCTTCGGCCCATGGCACAACAAGCACTTCCACCGCCATCCTCCACATCTCACATAATCATCTTTGATCCTCATTGATCATTCATTTTTCCCTTGCTTCACTCGCAAGTTACCACATTCACTAGCTCCTTATCTCATAGCCAGGCATATCATAATGATTTAAGACATAAGTGGTGAGATCGGAGGCTTAGAAGTATGAAATTTGGCTTTTAAAACTCAAAAATCAACTTTGGGATGAACACAGGGCCACACGTACGCGCACTCTACGCGCACGCGTGGATGGCCTTAAAACTCATCGACGCGCAAGCGTCATACGCGCGAACGCGCGGATTGAAAATTAGCCAAACGACGCGCAAGCGTCAGCCACGCGTACGCGTGGGTGCTCTTGCACCCCAGGCACAAAACTGGCACAACTCTGGCACAACTCTCTGGAAATTGGCTGGGCATTTGGTGCAGCGCATCGACGCGCTCGCGCACACCACGCACACGCGTGGATGGTGCTTTCTCGAAGAACGGCGCGTACGCGCCAAGTGCGCCTACGCGCGGAGGGTCATTCTGCTAAAAAATTTTCTAAGTTAAAAGCTGCAGAATTTACAGATTCAACCCCCAATCTTCCGACGGACATAACTTTCTCATTTTAAATCGTTTTTCACCCGTTCTTCGAATGACATGGACATCCCGAATCCAATTTCATTCCTAAACAGATTTGGCACAAAGCAGAGATCCGTAGTTCAAGTTATGTCCCATCAAAGTATGCCCAAAAACCATATTTTCATACAAAACCATAAAGTGCCATTTTCAAAACAAGCCACTTTCAACTCTTTTCAAAATCAATCAAAACATGCCAATTTCATCCCTTTTCTTTGAAATCAATCAAAATGTACCAAAATCAACATCAAGCCATCCTCAACTCACACATTGACATTTTTCCAAAATTCCCAAAACCACATCCAACCATTTTAACACTTCTCAATCAATGGCTAAAGGACAAACACAATATCATGTCATACATCCTTCTCATCCTAATTTCCAATAATATCAATTTTCAATCAACCATCATTATACATAATCATCATCATAATCACCAACAATATGGTACCACCCATCAATTCAACCTCAATCATTCATCAAGCATATATCACAACATGCGTTTTCTCATATATCACACAATCAAGGCATCAATATTCATAATCACATATATGATCACATCATATATCTCAACCATTCAATGACATCATCAATTCAATGCCTATCTTAGGGCCTCTAGCCTAAGTATTTCCTACCACATTACATATTAGATACGGGAAACCGAAACCATACCTTAGCCGATTTCCCAAACTCAACCGGAGCACTTCCAAACCACTTGTCCACAAGCTCTCAAGGTATCAACACCTCCAAGAACAGATTTTATCACACAAAACCCTCTTCCAAGCTTTTCAAAATCACCAATCAAGCTCTAATATTCACATATACACAACCTAAGCCACAATCATCATACCCATACACAACATCTCAATACCCAAACCACATAGAACAACAAATTACACTAGGATTGAGAATCTTACCACACCCAAGGTCCAAGGAGACAAGATTAACCTTCTCCTTCAAGAGAGTTGGGTCCTATAACATCAAAGAACCCAAAATCTCAACATTTTTGCTCATGAAACTCGAAATCAAGGGCTGGAATTTCGAACAGTAAAACGTGGCTTACCTCAAGATTGATTGTATGGGTTTTGTAGAGCTCTCCGCGGTGAACGCGTGGCCGCAAACGGAGCGGCAATCGGAGCTCTAGATCAAAATTTATGGTGGTTTGAAGATCAACCAAGGGAGAGAACTTGAGAGAGTGTTCTTCCTCCCTCCATCTTAATTTTCATCGTGTGTTTGTGTGTTGTGAGGAGAGAGAGTGCTGAAAACTAGAGTTTTGGTTTAGTTTAGTTGGGCCAAGGGCCCACTTTGGGTCCGATTGGACTGGTTTGGCCCGTTCGGTCCAATCTTGGTCCGATTTCTATAAAATTGGTACCGAAATTCTCGTCTCAATCTCCTCTATCACATTTAGCCATAAAAATAATATTTTTGGCTTTCTAGAATAAATTCTCATTTATGGGTTAATTAGCTGTTAATTAACCGGGTTTTACACTTGGGGGCCGTATCCTGACTTCTATGGAAGAAGTATCAGTATACCCCCTATTAGAGCAAGAAATTTTGGGCTAAACCCTCAGCTGATTACTTGGGTACAGCAAAACTGTTAATATCACAGACTTCCACAGGAAGAACCCACAGAGTTCATTGCAAATTTCTTACAAATAGCTGACATAGTACGCACTGAGGGAGTGGACCAGGATGTCTACAGATTGCTACTCTTTCCCTTTGCTGTAAAGGACCAAGCAAAGAGGTGGTTGGATAACCAACCCAAATCTAGCTTGAAAACATGGAGTCAGATGGTGGACAAGTTTTTGAATCAATACTTTCCTCCAAAGAAGCTCACCCAGCTAAGACTGGACATTCAAGGCTTCAGACAAGAGGATAATGAACCTCTTCATGATGCTCGGGGGAGACACATGAAGAAGACGATTGAGGAAGCTCATGAACTCATTGAGACAGTTGCCAGAAACCAGCATCTGTACTCATCTGATGAGACTTCAACAAAAGGAGAGGTTAAGGCAATATCTACTGAATCTAAACCTCCAAAACAAATTGACACATTAACTCAGAAGCTACGCTCCCTTGCACAACAGTTGTTGAAATTGCAAAAGGCTTTGCAAGAAACTCGAGCTTCGAATAGGATCATATAGACACAGCTGAGTCAAGCTAGATAGCAATTATCTGAACAGATAAAAGAAGAGTGTCAAGCTATCCAACTAAGGAGTGGAAAGACCCTGAACACTCAGCCTCAGAACAATAATAGACAAGGGGAGAGAAGCCGACAGAAGATGAACAAACTGCAGTCCAAGGAACTTCTGGCATTGAACACCAGGAAGAGGGTAGCAAGGGCATTGAATGCCCAAGCAGGGGTGATCAGACACGTATAAGTGCTGAGAACACCCCTCCTAAGAAAACCAATAACCCCTCTTCAAGCACTGTAGACACTCAGCCCACATTAACTAAGGCAGAGGAGTACAAGACCAATATGCCATTTCCCCAGAAACTCTGTCAAGCAGAAAAGGATAAACAGTTTTCCTGCTTCGCAGACTATCTCAAGACACTAGAGATCAAGATCCCTTTTGCAGAAGCTCTTGAACAGATACCTTCCTATGCTAAGTTTATGAAGGACATATTATGTCATAAGAAGGATTGGAAAGAGGTAGAAACAGTCTTCCTCACTGAAGAATACAATGCAGTAATCCATAAGAGCTTACCAGAGAAGCTTCAGGATACTGGGAGCTTTATGATACCATGCACCCTAGGAAATGCCTGCACAAAGACAGCCCTATGTGATCTTGGAGCAAGCATTAACCTGATGCCTGCATCATTAATAAAGAAGCTCTGTTTAACTCAAGAAGTCAAGCCAACCCGCATATGCCTCTAGCTTGCTGATGGCTCTGTCAAGTTTCCAACAGGCTTGGTTGAGGACATGATTGTTAAGGTTGGACTCTTTGCTTTTCCCACAGATTTTGTGGTGCTTGAGATAGAAGAGCACAAGAGTGCATCCCTTATTTTAGGGAGACCCTTCCTGGCTACAGGAAGGACCCTCATTGACGTGCAAAAAGGGGAAGTGACCCTGAGAGTTAATGAGGATGAATTTGTGCTAAATGCTGTTAAGGCCATGTAGCATCCAGACACCCCAGAGGAGTGCATGAGCATTGACATAATTGACTCCCTGGTGGAAGAAGTGAATATAGTTGAGAGACTCGAAGAAAATCTAGGTGACAACTTTTATGATGCCAAGCCTGACCTGGAGGCACCAAAAGAAATAAAGGAGACTTTACAAGCTCCTAAAGATGAGGCTGGGCCTCCCAAACTCGAGCTCAAGCCGTTACCATCATCCTTGAAATATGTATTTCTAGGAGATGGGGATACTTATCCTGTGATTATTAGTTCTGCTCTGGAACCACAGGAAGAAAAAGCACTGATCCAAGTGCTAAAAACACACAAGACAGCTCTTGGGTGGACCATAAGTGACCTTAAGGGCATTAGTCCAACCCGATGCATGCACAAAATCTGGCTAGAAGATGACGCCAAACCATTGGTGCAACCATAAAGGCGGTTGAATCCAGCTATGAAGGAAGTGGTGCAAAAAGAAGTAACAAAACTGTGGGAGACTGTGATCATTTATCCTATTTTAGATAGTCCTTGGGTGAGAGCTGTCCAAGTTGTACCCAAGAAGGGAGGAATGACAGTGGTTCACAATGAAAAAATGAACTAATTCCCACAAGAATAGTTACAGGGTGGCATATGTGTATTGACTATAGGAGACTCAACAACGCCACAAGAAATGATCATTTTCCTTTACCATTCATAGATCAGATGTTGGAGAGACTAGCAGGGCATACATTCTACTGCTTCCTGGATAGTTATTCAGGTTACAATCAAATTGCAGTAGATCCTCAAGATCAAGAAAAGACAACATTCACATGCCCATATGGAGTGTTTGCTTATAGAGGAATGCCATTTGGCCTATTCAATGCACCTGCAACCTTTCAGAGATGTATGCTCTCCATTTTCTCTGATATTGTTGAAAAATTCCTTGAAGTATTCATGGATGACTTCTCTGTCTTTGGAGACTCATTTGACTCCTTCCTTAACCATCTAGCCTTAGTTCTGAAATGATACCAAGAAACAAACTTGGTTTTAAACTGGAAAAAATGCCACTTCATGGTAACTGAAGGAATTGTTCTTGGCCATCGGATTTCAAACAAGGGAATAGAGGTGGCTAAGGTGGAAGTAATTGAGCGATTACCACCGTCCACTAATGTTATGGCAATCAGAAGTTTTCTGGGACATGCATGATTTTACAAGAGTTTCATAAAGGATTTTTTGAAAATTGCAAAGCCCCTGTGCAACCTATTAGCCATTGACATTCCATTTGTTTTTGACAAGGAATGCCTGCATACCTTTGAAACTCTGAAAGCCAAGTTTATCACTGCACCCATCATTTCTGTACCCAACTCGGACCTACCATTCGAACTAATGTGTGATGCCAGTGACCATGCCATTGGCACCGTTCTGGGGCAGAGACATGATAAGCTCCTGCATGTCATTTATTACGTCAATCATCTTCTAAATGACGCACAGAAGAACTATACTACCACAGAGAAGGAATTACTTGCAGTGGTTTATGCCATTGACAAGTTTAGATCTTATTTAATAGGGTCTAAGGTCATTATCTACACTAACCATGCCACTCTCAAAGACCTTCTCACGAAGTAGGATTCTAAGCCAAGACTGATAAGATGGGTGCTACTCCTGCAAGAGTATGACATAGAAATCAGAGACAAAAAAGGATCAGAAAATCAAGTGGCCGACCACTTGTCCCTGATTGAAGCAGTAGCAGGGAGTTCTCCTCTGATATAGTTTTTAGTATATTTTGTTTAAGTTTTATTAAGTTTTCATAGGTTTTAGTGCAAAATTCACATTTTTGGATTTTACTTTGAGTTTGTATTTTTTTATGCAATTTTAGGTATTTTCTGGCTGAAATTGAGGAGCAGAGCAAAAGTCTAATTCAGAGACAGGGAAAGTGCTGCAGATGCTGTCAGAATCTGAGCTCCTTGCACTTGAAAGAGCTTTTCTGGAGCTACAAAAGTCCAAATGGAGAGTTCTCATGGCTATGGAAAGCTAACATCCAGAGCTTTCCAGAAATATATAATACTCCATACTTTGCTTCAGAATAGAAGGGGGTAGCCAGCATCCAAACGCCCAAGAAGGATCCCCAAGCAGGCGTTCAACGCCCAAGGAGCCTCCTAGCATGTGGATCTCAATCAAGCTCAGCCCAAACACTCACCAAGTGGGCCCCAGAAGCGGATTTTAGCACTAAAAGACTGTTTTACCCTTCATATGTAGTATTTAAAGACTTTTACACCTCTCATTCAGAAGAGGACGCATACTTTTGATCTTTCCTGGCATATTTCGAATTACACATTGTATTCTCTATCAGTATGAGTTTCTAAACCTCCTAGGTTGAGGGGAGGAGCTATGCTAAGTTTTATGGATTAATAAAAGTACTACTGTTCTTTCTCAATTCGTGTTTGATCCTCTATTCTAAGATGTATATTCGTTCTTTATCATTATGAATACGTTGAACTGGCACAAGGTTATCTCATTCTACATGGGTTCAGAGTGAGTCTTTCATTGAACAACAATGAATCACTAGCTTGATCATACATCTGTTAGACGGCTAATCTAGGACTTCGTTGGGTACTTCTTGAGACACCAGTTCAGCCGAGGTACGGAGAGATTAGAGTCTTTTTGGTAAAGACTAGAACCAAAGGCACGTCATTCTCTAATCCAGAAGATTCGACCTTGTCTGTGGCATTTTGAGTAGGATCACTGAAGAGAATGAACTGCAGGAGCTTCACCTTCAATCAGACTGGATCCACACTAACCCATGGGGTTCAGATCTGGAGGAGTATAGGCAACCTCTCAACCGGCGCTGATCACATACAGCCTACCGTAGAAGAAATCATTCACAATTGACAAATACAGTAAAACCAGAATTAATCCAGAAGAACAAAGCATCTCCAAGCCTTAACCATCTTCATATCATTGCATTCACCACCAACTGAGTAATGTTTTATTTATTTTCTTTTTATGCGTTTAAACAATCAAACAACCTTTTCTATCCGCCTGACTAAGATCTACAAGATAACCATAGCTTGCTTCAAATCAAAATCCTCGTGGGATCGACCCTGACTCGCTCAGGTATTACTTGGACGACCTAGTGCACTTGCTGGTTCAGTTGTACGAAGTGTGGGAATTCGTGCACCAAGTTTTTGGCGCCGTTGCCGGAGATTGTTTGAGTTTGAACAAACTAATGGATTATTTTGTTACTTAGATTAGGTACTGTTTTTAATTTTGTTTGAGTCTTTTATTTTCTTAATTTTCGAAAAAATAAAAAACTTTTCAAAAACCTTTATTTTTCTTTATTAATCTTTGTTTTTGGTTGAGTCTTTTGTTTGTGTTCTTGTTGAATTTTCGAACTTTCTTGATTCTTTTTCCAAAAATTTTAAAAAATAGTGTCTTTTGTTTGAATCTTGTGTCAATCTTTAAGTTTGGTGTCCTTTGCATGTTCTTGTTTTTTTTAATTCTTTAAGTTTTGTTCTTGGTGTTCTTCTTGATCTTCAAAGTGTTCTTGTTTTTCTCCTTGTTTTGATTTTAAAATTTTTTAAGTTTGGTATCCTTAGGTATTTTTCTTTACAATTTTCGAAAATTTAGTGTTTTAGATCTAAAAGTTTTTAAATTTGGTGTCAATTGGTTGTTTTTCTCTTTTTTCATTAAATTCAAAAATAAAAAAATATATCTTTCCTTATCTTTTATTAATTTTCGAAAATCTTACCTAATTAATTTTAAAAATTTTTTAAATTAGGTGTTTTCTTGTTAGTTAAGTCAAGCTTTAATTTTTAAAATCATATATTGTTTCAAATTACTGTCTTATCTTTTTATCTTTCTTTAAAACTCAAAAATCTTATCTTATCTTATTTTAAATTTAAATTTTAAAAATTCAATTTCAAAATTTAAAATTTAAATTTTTGAATTTCAATTTTCAAAATCAAATCTTTTTCAAAAAATCAAATTTCAAATCTTATCTTCTTCAACTTCTTTTCAAATCTTTTCTTTTTAAATTTTGATTCTTTCTTATCTCAACTTTCTTTTTAAAATTTAAATTTCAAATTCTTTTAATTAGAAACTAACTTTTTGATTTTGATTTCAAATCTTTTTAAATTTCTTAACTTATCTTTTCTAATTTTAAATTTAAATCTTTTCTAATCTTCTATCTTATCTTGTTTTCAAATCTTTCTTAATTAATTACTTGATTTCTCTTTCTTCTTTTTCGAAACCTCCTAACTAATTATTTTCTCTTCTAATTTTCGAAAATATCCTCTCTCTTTCTCTCTCTTCTATTTCGAAAATTTATAATTTAATTTTCAAATCTTTTTAATTAATTAGTCATCTTAATTCTTAATTAGTTTCCTATTTCTTTTCTCTTAATTTTTGAATTCTCTCTCCCTTCTTTATTCGAATTCTTCTTCTTTCTTCTCTATCTTCATTCTTCTTTTCTTCTTCACATCTCACTGAGGAGTCCTCTGTTCTTGAACAAGGAGCTCTCATTCTTCTTCTTTTTTGTTTTCTTTTTCTTGTTTATGACCAGGAACAGAGATAAAGAGCCTCTCTTTAAACCTGATCCTGAACCTGAGAAGACCCTAAGGAGGTGCCTACAATAAGTTAGAGCACAACACTCTAGAGGGAACCTTACAGAGTTATTTGAACAAGAAATAAGAAATACAGACATGGCAGCCGAACCTAACAATGGGGGAGATGCAAGAAAAGTTCTTGGTGACTTCATTGCACTAACTTCTGACCTGTATGGAAGAAGTATCTCCATACCTCCTATCAAAGCAAGCAGCTTTGAGCTCAACCCACAACCGATCGCCTTAGCGTTGCAGAAGTTCTAGTTTCACGGACACCCACAAAAAGACCCCAGTAGGTTCATCACTGACTTCCTGTAGCTCTGTGACACTACAGAGACTAATGGAATGGACCCTGAATTCCACAGGCTAAAACTATTCCCATTTGCTCTGAAAGATCGAGCAAAATATTAGTGTTATATTGATGAGCGGATAATTGATACGCTTTTTGGAATTATTTTTACATAGTTTTTAGTATGATTTGATTAGTTTTTAGTATATTTTTATTAGTTTTTAAATAAAAATCACATTTCTGGACTTTACTATGAGTTTGTGTGTTTTTCTGTGATTTCAGGTATTTTCTGGCTGAAATTGAGGGACTTGAGCAAAAATCAGATTCAGAGGCTAAAGAAGGACTGCAGATATTGTTGGATTCTGACCTCCCTGCACTCAAAGTGGATTTTATGGAGTTACAGGAATCAAAATGACGCACTCTCAATTGAGTTGAAAAGTAGACATCCAAGGCTTTCCAACAATATATAATAGTCTATAATTTGCCCAAGTTTAGATGACGCAAACTGGCATTCAACGACAGCTTTCTGCCATATTCTGGCGTTAAACGCCAAAAACAAGTTGCAAAGCAGAGTTAAACACCAGAAACAAGTTACAAACTGGCGTTCAACTCCAAGGAAGACCTCTACATGTGAAAGCTTCAATACTTAGCCCAAGCACACACCAAGTGGACCCGGAAGTGGATTTCTGCATCATTTACTCATTTCTGTAAACCCTAGTTACTAGTTTAGTATAAAAACTACTTTTAGTGATTTATTTCACATCTCTAGAACACATTATGTAACTTTTATGTTCTGAGACCTCCATGGGAGGCTGGCCACTTGGCCATGTCTACCCTATTTTCGCTTATGTATTTTCAACGGTAGAGTTTCTGCACACCATAGATTAAGGTGTGGAGCTCTGCTGTTCCTCATGAATTAATGCAAAGTACTATTGTCTTTCTATTCAATTCAAGCCTATTTCTTCTCTAAGATATTCATTCGCACACAAGAACATGATGAATGTGATGATTATGTGACGCTCATCATCATTCTCACTTATGAACGCGTGCCTGACAAACACTTCCGTTCTACATGTAAACAAGCTTGAATGTGTATCTCTTAGCCTTCTGATCTACAATCAGAGAATTTGTGGTATAGGCTAGAATTATTGGCGGCCATTCTTGAGATCTGAAAAGTCTAAACGTTGTATGTGGTATTTCGAGTAGGATCTGGGAAGGGATGGCTGTGACGAGCTTCAAACTCGTGAGTGCTGGGCGTAGTGACAGACGCAAAAGGATTACTGGATCCTATTCCAGCATGATCGAGAACCGACAGATGATTAACCGTGTGGTGATAGCGCATTTTGGACCGTTTTCACTGAGAGGACGGTATGTAGCCATTGACAACGGTGATGCCCAACATACAGCTTGCCATGGAAAGGAGTATGAAGGATTGGATGAAAGCAGTAGGAAAGCGGAGATTCAAAAGGAACTAAGCATCTCTATACGCTTATCTGAAATTCTCACCAATAAATTACATAAGTATCTCTATCTTTATTTTATGTTTTATTTATCCTTTAATTATTAAAACTCTATAACCATTTGAATTCGCCTGACTGAGATTTACAAGGTGACCATAGCTTGCTTCAAGCCGACAATCTCCGTAGGATCGACCCTTACTCACGTAAGGTTTATTACTTGGATGACCCAGTGCACTTGCTGGTTAGTTGTGCAAAGTTGTGACAAAGAATTAAGATTATGAACATGCGTATAAAGTTTTTGATGCCGTTACCAAGGAATGAACGATCACGATTTTGTGCACTAAGTTTTTGGCGCCGTTGCTGGGGATTGTTCGAGTTTGGACAACTGACGGTTCATCTTGTTGCTCAGATTAGGTAATTTTATTTTAATTTTAAGCTTTTTATTTCTTATTTTCGAAAAATACAAAAAAAAATTATTCTTTTTCGTTTTTCCCAAAATAATTTTCGAAAATCCAAAAAAATTTTAATAAAATCGTAAAAACCAAAAATATTGTGTTTCTTGTTTGAGTCTTGTGTCAAATTTTAAGTTTGGTGTCAATTGCATCTTTTTAATTTTTCTTAAAATTTTTGAAAACTCATGGATTTGTTCTTCATGATCTTCCAGTTGTTCTTGATGAATTTCTTTGTTTGATCTTTAGATTTTTCTTGTTTGGTGTCTTTTCTTGTTTTTCATATGCATTTTCAATTTGTTAGTGTCTAAAGTTTGAAAATTTATAAGTTTGGTGTCTTGCATGTTTTTCTTTTCTTAAAAATTTTCAAAAATAAGTTCTTGGTGTTCATCTTGACATTCAAAGTATTCTTGGTGTTCATCTTGACATTCAAAGTATTCTTGCATGCATCATGTGTTTTGATTCATAATTTTCATATTTTGAGTCTTTTAGTTGTTTTTCTCTTTCTTCATTAAAAATTCAAAAATAAAAAAATATCTTTCCCTTATTCTCTCATAAATTTTTGAAAATTTGGTTTGATTTAGTCAAAAAAATTTTTAAATTTAATTGTTTCTTATGAGTCAAATCAAATTTTCAATTTAAAAATTCTATCTTTTTCAAATCTCTTTCAAAAATAAAATCTTTTTCATTTTTTCTTTCATATTTTCGAAAATTTCAAATTGATTTTCAAAAATTTTTTTCTTATTTTGTTTCATAATTTCAAAATATTTACTAACAATTAATGTGATTGATTCAAAAATTTTAAAGTTTGTTACTTGCCTATTAAGAAAGGTTCAATCTTTAAATTTTAGAATCATATCTTTTAGTTTCTTGTTAGTCAAATAATCAACTTTAATTTTCAAAATCAAATCTTTTTAAATTTCTTTTTCAAATCTTTTTCAAAATGATTTTCAATCACATCTTTTTCAAAATCAATTTCAAAATCTTTTCTAACTTTTTATCTTTTCAAAATTGATTTTCAAATCCTTTTCAATTAATCTTATCTTTTTGTTTGATTCTTATCTTTTTCAAAACTACCTAACTAATTTTCTCTCTCTAATTTTCGAAAATCACTAACCTTTTTTTTTTTCAAAATTCTTTTAATTAACTAATTGTTTCAAATTTTAATTATAATTTTATTTCTACTCTTAATTTTCGAATTTTAACTAATAATTAAAATAAAAACAAAAATATTTTTTTCTTCTTCTAATTTTCGAAATTCTCTCCCCCCTCATCTCTTTCTAATTATTTTATTTATCTACTAACACTTCTCTTCTTCTTAAAAATTCGAACCCTCTCCCTCTTTCTGTGTTCGAATTCTTTTTCTTCCCTTCTACTCACATAAAGGAACCTCTCTACTATGGCAAAGAGGATCCCTATTATTTTCTGTTCTCTTCTTTTTTATATGAGCAGGAAAAAGGATAAGAACATTCTTGTTGAAGCTGATCCTGAACCTGAAAGGACTCTGAAGAGGAAGCTAAGGGAAGCTAAAGCACAACTCTCTGGAGAAAATTTGACGAAAATTTTCGAAAAAGAAGGAGACATGGCCGAAAATAATAATAATGGTGGAGATGCAAGGAGGATGCTTGGTGACTTTACTGCACCAAATTCTAACTTACATGGAAGAAGCATCTCAATCCCTGCCATTGGAGCTTTTGAGCTAAAGCCTCAATTAGTTTCTCTAATGCAATAGAATTGCAAGTTTCATGGACTTCCATCAGAAGATCCTTTTCAGTTCTTAACTGAATTCTTGCAGATCTGTGATACTATTAAGACCAATGGGGTTGATCCCGAGGTCTACAGGCTTATGCTTTTTCCATTTGCTGTAAGAGACAGAGCTAGAATATGGTTGGACTCTCAACCTAAAGATAGCCTGAACTCTTGGGATAAGCTGGTCACAACTTTCTTAGCCAAGTTCTTTCCTCCTCAAAAGCTTAGCAAGCTTAGAGTGGATGTTCAAACCTTCAAACAGAAAGAAGGTGAATCCCTCTATGAAGCTTGGGAGAGATACAAGCAACTGACCAAAAAGTATCCTTCTGACATACTTTAAGAATGGACCATCCTGGATATATTCTATGATGGTCTATCTGAATTATCTAAGATGTCATTGGATCATTCTGTAGGTGGATCCATTCACCTAAAGAAAATGCCTGCAGAAGCTCAGGAACTCATTGACATGGTGTCAAATAACCAGTTCATGTACACTTCTGAAAGGAATCCTGTGAGTAATTGGACGCCTCAGAGGAAGAGAGTTCTTGAAATTGATACTCTGAATGCCATATTGGCCCAGAATAAAATATTGACTCAGCAAGTCAATATGATTTCTCAGAGTCTGAATGGATTGCAAGCTGCATCCAACAGTACTTAAGAGGCATCTTCTGAAGAAGAAGCTTATGATCCTGAGAACCTTGCAATAGCAAAAGTGAATTACATGGGGGAACTCTATGGAAATACCTATAATCCCTCATGGAAAAATCATCCAAATTTCTCATAGAAGGATCAACAATAGCCTCAACAAGGCTTTAATAATGGTGGAAGAAACAGGTTTAGCAATAGCAAGCCTTTTCCATCATCATCTCAACAATAGACAGAGAATTTTGAGCAGAGTCCATCTAGCTTAGCAAATATAGTCTCTGATCTATCTAAGGCCACTCTAAGTTTCATGAATGAAACAAGGTCCTCCATTAGAAATCTGGAGTCACAAGTGGGCCAGCTGAGTAAAAGGGTCTGAAACTCCTCCTAGTACTCTCCCAAGCAATACAAAAGAGAATCCAAAAAGAGAGTGCAAGGTCATAACCTTACTTGGTGTGGCCGAAGCTAGAGAGGAGGAGAAGGACGTGAATCCTAGTGAGGAAGACCTCCTGGGACATCCATTGACCTATAAGGAGTTTCCCTTTGAGGAACCAAAGGAATCTGAGGCTCATCTAGAGACCATAGAGATTCCATTGAACCTCCTTTTACCATTCATGAGCTCTGATAACTATTCTTCCTCTGAAGAGGATGAAGACATCAGTGAAGAGCAGGTTGCTAAGTATCTAGGAGCCATCATGAAGTTGAATGCCAGTTTATTTGGTAATGATACTTGGGAGGATGAACCCCCCTGGTTCACCAATGAACTGAGTGCATTGATAAGGCAGACAATGCCTCAGAAGAAACCGGATCCCGGAAAGTTCTTCATACCTTGTACCATAGGCACCATGACCTTTGAGAAGGCTCTGTGTGACCTTGGGTCAGGGATAAACCTCATGTCACTCTCTGTAATGGAGAAACTGGGAATCTTTGAGGTACAAGCTGTAAGAATCTCACTAGAGATGGCAGATAAATCAATGAAATAGGCTTATGGATTAGTAGAGGACTTGTTAGTAAAGATTGAAGGCCTTTACATCCCTACTGATTTCATAATCCTAGACACTGGGAAGGATGAGGATGAATCCATCATCCTTGGAAGACCCTTCCTAGCCACAGCAAAAGCTGTGATTGATGTGGACAGAGGAGAGTTGGTTCTTCAACTGAATGAGAACTACCTTGTATTTAAGACTCAAGGTTCTCCTTCTGTAATCATGGAGAGGAAGCATGAAAAGCTTCTCTCACTGTAGAGTCAACCAAAGCCCCCACAGTCAAACTCTAAGTTTGGTGTTGAACCCCCACATTTAAACTCTAAGTTTGGTGTTGGGAGGTCCCAACAATGCTCTGATCATCTGTAAGGCTCCATGAGAGCTCACTGTCAAGCTATTGACATTAAAGAAGCGCTTGTTGGGAGGCAACCTAATGTTATTTAATTATATCTATTTATTTTCTATTGTTATTTTATGTTTTTTTTAGGTTGATGATCATGTGGAGTCACAAAAACTACTGAAAAATAAAAAACAACATGAAAAACAGCATTAAAAATAGCTCACCCTGGAGGAAGAGCTTACTGGCGTTTAAACGCCAGTAAGAAGCATCAAACTGCAGAAAGAAGCATCAAGCTGGCATTAAACGCCAGAAACAAGCACCAGACTGGCGTTTAACGCCAGAACAGAGCATGGAAGTGGCGTTAAACGCCAGAAACAAGCAGCAAGCTGGCGTTTAACACCAGACTTGCATTCTAAGGGTGTTTTGCATGCCTACTTGGAGCAAAGATGTTAAATCCTTGACTCCTCTGGATCTATGGACCCCACAGGATCCCCACCTACCCCACCTCCTCTTCTCTCCTCTTCACACCTTTTCATAACTCTCTTTCCCAAATACGCTTCACCAATCACCTCCATACCTCTTCCCTATATACCCTTAACCACTCACATCCATCCACTCTTCCCTCCCACCCCCATATAAACCCCTCAACACTACTCCATTTTCACACATTACAACCACCACTTCTCCCCCTTGGCCGAATACACCTTCTCCCTTCATCTCCTCCATTTTCTTCTTCTTCTACTACTGCCTTTCTTCTTTTGCTCGGGGACGAGGAAACTTTTTAAGTTTGGTGTGGTAAAAGCATTGCTTTTTATTTTTCCATAACCATCAATGGCACCTAAGGCCGGAGAAACCTCTAGAAAGAGGAAAGGGAAGACAAAAGCTTCCACCTCTGAGTCATGGGAGATGGAGAGATTCATCTCAAGGGTCCATAGCTCAGTAGTAGAGAATTTGACTGCACAACAAGAGAGCCCACTCATGGACCTCAACAAGAGCATGAGAAATTTCCTCACTAAGAAATCCCTAAGATGCCTCAAGGGATACATTTTCCTCCACATAACTATTGGGAGCAACTAAGGATAGGAGCACCAAAATCACTAAGGATGAAGCAACAAAGACAAGGAAGAGACATAGAGGAGCTCAAGAACACCATTAGTTCTTCAAGAGGAAGAAGACACCACCCTCACTAAGGTGGACCCGTTCCTTAATCTCCTTGTTCTTATTTTCTGTTTACTATGCTTTATATTTATTTATGTTTGTGTCTTTATTACATGATCATTAGTGTTTAAGTATCTATGTCTTAAAGCTATGAATGTCCTATGAATCCATCACCTCTCTTAAATGAAAAATGTTTTAAAAACAAAAGAACAAGAAGTACATGATTTCGAATTCATCTTTGAAATTAGTTTAATTATTTTGATGTGGTGGCAATACTTTTTGTTTTTCTGAATGAATGCTTGAACAGTGCATATTTTTGAAATTAAGGTTTATGAATGTTAAATATGTTGGCTCTTGAAAGAATGATAAAAAAGGAAAAATATTATTGATAATCTGAAAAATTATAAAATTGATTCTTGAAGCAAGAAAAAGCAATGAATACAAAAGCTTGCAGAAAAAAAAGAAAAAAAAAGAAAAATGCGAAAAAAAAGAAAAAAAATCATTAGAAAAAGCCAAAAGCTCTTTAAACCAAAAGGCAAGAGCAAAAAGCCAGTAACCCTTTAAACCAAAAGGCAAGGGTAAAAAGAATCCAAGGCTTTGAGCATCAATGGATAGGAGGGCCCAAAGGAATAAAATTCTGGCCTAAGAGGCTAAACCAAGCTGTCGTTAACCATGTGCTTGTGGCGTAAAGGTGTCAAGTGAAAAATTGAGACTGAGCGGTTAAAGTCGAGGTCCAAAGCAAAAAAAAGAGTGTGCTTAAGAACCCTGGACACCTCTAATTGGGGACTCTAGCAAAGCTGAGTCACAATCTGAAAAGGTTCACCCAATTATGTGTCTGCGGCATTTATGTATTCGGTGGTAATACTGGAAAACAAAGTGCTTAGGGCCACGACCAAGACTCATAAAGTAGCTGTGTTCAAGAATCAACATACTGAAGTAGGAGAATCAATAACACTATCTGAATTCTGAGTTCCTATAGATGCCAATCATTCTGAACTTCCAGGGATAAAGTGAGATGCCAAAACTGTTCAGAGGCAAAAAGCTACTAGTCCCGCTCATCTGATTGGAGCTAAGTGCATTGATATTTTGTAATTTATAGTATATTTTCTTCTTTTTATCCTATTTGATTTTCAGTTGTCTGGGGACAAGCAACAATTTAAGTTTGGTGTTGTGATGAGCAGATAATTTATACGCTTTTTGGCATTATTTTTACGTAGTTTTTAGTATGATTTGATTAGTTTTTAGTATATTTTTATTAGTTTTTAAATAAAAATAACATTTCTGGACTTTACTATGAGTTTTTGTGTTTTTCTGTGATTTCAGGTATTTTCTAGCTGAAATTGAGGGACTTGAGCAAAAATAAGATTCAGAGGCTAAAGAAGGACTGCAGATGTTGTTGGATTCTGACCTCCCTGCACTCAAAGTGGATTTTCTGGTGCTACAGAAGTCCAAATGGCACGCTCTTAATTGCGTTGGAAAGTAGACATCCAGAGCTTTCTAGCAATATATAATAGTCTATACTTTGCCCAAGTTTAGACGATGCAAACGGCCGTTCATTGCCAGCTTTCTGCCCTATTCTGGCGTTAAACGCCAGAAACAAGTTGCAAAGCAGAGTTAAGTGCCAGAAACAAGTTACAAACTGGCGTTCAACTCCAAGGAAGACCTCTACACGTGAAAGCTTCAATGCTCAGCCCAAGCACACACCAAGTGGGCTCAAAAGTGGATTTCTGCATCATTTACTCATTTCTGTAAACCCTAGTTACTAGTTTAGTATAAAAACTACTTTTAGTGATTTATTTCACATCTCTGGAACACATTATGTAACTTTTACATTCTGAGACTTCCATGGGAGGCTAGCCACTCGGCCATGTCTACCCTATTTTCACTTATGTATTTTCAACGGTAGAGTTTCTGCACACCATAGATTAAGGTGTGGAGCTCTGCTGTTCCTCATGAATTAATGCAAAGTACTATTGTCTTTCTATTCAATTCAAGCCTATTTATTCTCTAAGATATTCATTCACACACAAGAACATGATGAATGTGATGATTATGTGACGCTCATCATCATTCTCACTTATGAACGCGTGCCTGACAAACACTTCCGTTCTACATGTAAACAAGCTTGAATGTGTATCTCTTAGCCTTCTGATCTACAATCAGAGAATTTGTGGTATAGGCTAGAATTATTGGCGGCCATTCTTGAGATCCGGAAAGTCTAAACGTTGTATGTGGTATTTCGAGTAGGATCTGGGAAGGGATGGCTGTGACGAGCTTTAAACTCGTGAGTGCTGGGCGTAGTGACAGACGCAAAAGGATTACTGGATCCTATTCCAGCATGATCGAGAATCGACAGATGATTAGCCGTGCGGTGATAGAGCATTTTGGACCATTTTCACTGAGAGGACGGGATGTAGCCATTGACAACGGTGATGCCTAACATACATCTTGCCATGGAAAGAAGTATGAAGGATTGGATGAAAGCAGTAGGAAAGCGGAGATTCAGAAGGAACTAAGCATCTCTATACGCTTATCTGAAATTCTCACCAATGAATTACATAAGTATCTCTATCTTTATTTTACGTTTTATTTATCTTTTAATTATTAAAACTCTATAACCATTTGAATCCGCCTGACTGAGATTTACAAGGTGACCATAGCTTGCTTCAAGCCGACAATCTCCGTGGGATCGACCTTTACTCACGTAAGGTTTATTACTTGGACGACCCAGTGCACTTGCTGGTTAGTTGTGTGAAGTTGTGACAAAGAATTAAGATTATGAACGTGCGTATAAAGTTTTTGACGCCGTTACCAAGGAATGAACGATCACGATTTTGTGCACCATATATGGTACCCAAAGGAAGTATGAACACCTGGGATCGGGTTGTTAACAAATTCCTGAACAGGTTCGCTCCCTCGCAGAGATTGGCTAAGTTAGCAACAGATGTTTGGACCCCAGTTAGGACAGAAGTTCTAGACATTAAGACCTTAAAAGAAGGTGGGACAATAGTCTTGACCAAGGAGGCCGAACCTCAGGAGCATGCTACTGAGGGACTTAAGGCAATCAAAGACTAGGAGGAGCCTGAGAATGCCAGTGAGCACGCCCCAACAGAGGAGAAGGAACCTCAAGTTGATTCTTCTCTGGGCATGCAAGAGGAGCCTGTGATTACCACAGAGCACGCCCCTGCAAAGGTGAAAGAGCCTCAAGAACCACTTCTCATTGGCGTGCAGAGAGAGCCTGAAGATTAGCAACTGACTCATCTCTTAGCAGCCCCCAAGAAGCTGCAACTCAATATCTCTTTTGTAGAGGTATTAGAGAAGAAAACTCCCTATGTGGCCTGTCTAAAAGGCAGCAATTCTAAAAAGAAGGCTCTCAAGGGAGGCACTTGCATAAAGGATTCAGCATTCAAGCTTCCGCCCTTGATTGAAACCAATTCAATCCCTCCTAAAACTAAACGTAAACTTGTTGTTGGATGTACACTATCCACCAAGGAGGAAGGCCCCAAAAGGAAGATGCCCTGGGGTTGGAAAAACAAAAATATTCCTACTGAAGGCTTTCCACCTCAGAAGAAAGGAGTTCTTGAAGTTGATACTCTGAATGCCATACTGGCTCAGAACAAGATCTTGACCCAGCAGGTCAATATGATCTATCAGCATTTGACTGGAATGCAAGCTGCAACTGGCAGCACTCAAGAAGCTTCCTCCGAAGGAGAAGCTTATGATCTTGAACAACCCATAATGGAAGAGGTGAATTACATGGGAAAATTCTATGGGAACACCTACAACCCCTCATGGAGGAATCATCCTAACCTTTCATGGAAGGATCAGCAGAAGCCTCAGCAAGGCCTCAATGGTAATCAAGGTGGAAGAACCCAGAATAGGTTCAACAACAGGCCACCATTCCCATCTTCCCAAGGGAATATGGAGACTCCTAGGCAGAGCCTCTCTGACTTAGTCACTATAGTGTCCAACCTCTCTAAGACCACTCACAGTTTTATTACTGAAACAAGGTCCTCCATCATAAATTTGGAGGTACAAGTTGGTCAGCTGAGCAAGAGGATCCCTGAGACTCCTCCTGACACTCTTCCTAGTAACATTGAGGTGAACCCAAGAGAAGAGTGCAAGGCCATCACTACTGAGGCTGAGCACGAATCTAGAGAGACTGGGATGGCGTTGAACGCCAGTGAAGAGCATATCACTGGGCGTTCAACGCCCAAACAAGCAGGGACTCTGGCGTTGAACGCCAGCAAGGACAGCTGATAAATCCCGATTTTGTGATTTATCTTGTGCTTAATTTGGGAGATTTTATCACTTTTTTCCACATTTATTCAATGAAATAGCATGGTTTTGTAATTCTCCCTAGATTTGTGCTTAAGTGTGAAAACATGCTTTTTAGGCCTTAAAATAGCTAAATTTAACTCACTTTAATTCCATTCGATACCTTGATCTGTTTGTTGAGTGATTTCAGGTTCATAAGGCAAGTATTGGATGGAAGAAGTGAGGAGAAAAGCATGCAAAGTGGGAGAACTCATGAAGAAATGAAGGAACCGCAAAGTTGTCAAGCCTGACCTCTTCGCACTCAATCGACCATAACTTGAGCTACAGAGGTCCAAATGAGGCGGTTCTAGTTGCGTTGGAAAGCTAACATCCTCGGCTTCGAAATGATATAAAATTTGCCATATGTTGCTTCGCGTATAGGGGCGATCACGTGCCATGTACGCGTGCGCGCCGATTGTGCTCGTGGCCCACTAAAGTGAAATCGCCCCCAGCGATTTCTGAAGTACTTTGGGCCCAACCCAACTCATTTCTGATGCTATTTCATGCATAATTCAAGTTTGGGCAAGGGAGGAGCAATTGTTTGGTTTTATAGCATCATGTAGGTTAGTTTCTAGAGAGAGAAGCTCCCTCTTCTCTCTAGAATTAGGTTAGGTTAATCTCTCCTAGATCTAGGTTTAATCTCATCTATTCATCTTGTTTCCTTTATGATATTTTGCTTCTACTCTTTCATTCTCAAGATTTGTAGTGTTAATTTTACTTTTATACCTCTTTTATGTTCATGAACTCTTGTTGGAATTGGATATTTTCTTTTATGAAATTTATGTTTGATGTTCTTTTAATTGTTGATTTGAGTTGTGAATTTACTTTTCTTGCAATTGATAGTTGGTAGATTTATTATTCTTGCACTTTTACCATGCTTTCTATTTGTACCCACCAAGTGTTTAACAAAATACTTGGTTGGGCTTTAGATTAGACTTTGAGCATTCTTGGCTTGGAAAGAGTAATTAGGCAATCTTGAGTCATGAAAACCCAACCTATGTTGGTGATTTAAAATTGTTAGTTAATATCATTTTCAATGACTCTAATCTTTTGCTAATTTAATTAGTGAATTGATTAGAAATTTTGATTTGAGATTAACTAGTCTTGCTTGACTTTCTCTCATGGAAGATAGCTTACACCTTCTTCCAATGTTGGGGATGACGAAATGAGATAGATTCTTGTTATTATTGTGATATGATTGATTAGTCTTGTTTGACATTCTTCCTATGTGAAGATAACATGATACCTTCTTCCATTTGTTGGAGTTGACTAAATATGATAAATTAATCATTGTATGACTAGGATAGAAAGCCTATGATCTCAAACCTTGCCATGAATGTTTTTCTTTATTAATTGCTTCTTTTAATTGCTCTCTTTACTTTTCTTGTCATTTATATTTTCTTGTCAACTATAAAATCAAACCCCCCGTTCCTTCATAGCCAATAATCATTCACTTCATTGCAATTTCTTGTGAGATGACCCGGAGTTTAAATACTTCGGTTAATTCTTATTTGGGATTTGTTACTTGTGACAACCAAATTTTTGCATGTGATGATTCTTTGTTGGTGTAGAACTATACTTGCAACGAGAATTCATCCAATTGAGGAAATTCTATATCAACAAAAAGTTCACACATCAACAGCCCTGCTGGGCGTTCAATGCCCAAAATGGTAAGTAACCTGGCATTTAACACCAATGAGGGGATGCATGATGGGCGTTCAACGCCCAAAGAGCCACCAGAGCTGGCGTTGAGCGCCGGTAATGGCACACCTAATGAGTGTTCAACACCCACTGAAGAGATCCCTATCCAAGAATTAAAGGAAGCCAAGGCTCATGTAGGGACCATAGAGGTTCCCTTGCATGCACTCTTACAGTGCATGAGTTCTGATGAATACTCATCCTTTGATGAGGATGAGGACACTAGAGAAGAGCAAGTTGCTCGGTACCTAGGAGCTTTGATGAAGCTAAATGCCAAGCTTTTTGGCACGAAGCCTTTGGAAGAAGAACCTCCAGTTCTTACCAAAGAACTCAATGCTTTGGTACAGCAGAAGGTACCTCAGAAGCTTCCAGATCCCAGATCCCGAACGCTTCCTAATTCCTTACACCATAGGTAGCATGACCTTTGAAAAGGCTCTGTGTGACCTAGGGTCAAGTATAAACCTCATGCCACTCTCTGTAATGGAGAAGATGGGAATTTTTGAGGTACAAGCTGCAAACATCTCACTAGAGATGGCAGACAAGTCAATGAAGAGGTCATATGGCTTAGTAGAGTATGTCTTGGTAAAGGTTGAAGACCACTACATCCCTGCAAACTTCATTATCTTGGATATTAGAGAGAATGAGGATGAATCTCTCATCTTCGAAAGACATTTTCTAGCCACTGCAAATGCTATGATTAATGTGGCAAAGGGAGAAATGGTCTTCCAACTAGGGGAGGATCACATCTTGCTCAAGATGCCTCACCCCAACTCTCCCTCTGGGAAAAGAGAGATAACTGTGCAACACTTAGTGTTCCAACCATCTCTTTCAGTGCAGAGCTTTACTGAGCACCCAAACACCGATTATAAGTTTGGTGTTGGGCAGCCATTAACAAGCACTGAGAACAAAGGTACCAAGAAGAAAGTACCTAAAGGCTAGAGGGATAAGAAAGTCCCTACTGAAGGCCTCTCACCTGGCATGAGAGTTGTCTTCACCAAGAGACCAGTCATACCACATACAGTGAGTCATATCCTGTCTTTAGAGCATGTGGAGCTCATTCATGAGAAGACAGGAAGAAAGTTCACTTTAAGGGGTAAAATTCTGAGCCCATATCAACCTTCGTAAGGAGCTAACTGTCAAGCTAGTGATGCTAAAGAAGCGCTTGTTGGGAGGCAACCCAACCATAGTTATTATTTATGTTTTTCTTATTTATTTTCTTTAGGTTCATGATCATGTGCATTAATCAGAACAGAGACAGATACATTCAGCAATGAAAATAGAACACTCTGAATAGAGTGTATTGCTGGCGTTGAACGCCAGCCAAGGGTAGACCCTGGGCATTCAACGCCCCAAATGGCAGCCTTGCTGGCATTGAACGCCAGCCTTGGGCAGAGCCTGAGCATTCAACGCTCATGAAGAGAGCAGAGAATCTGAATTCCCTAGCCTCTCAAGACCAGTGGATCCCACAGCATCTTTACCTACCCCACTTCTTCCTTCTTCTTTTCACACTTCCCTATACACTCTTTCCTATAAACCCTAGCCCAATCACATCCATATCACTTCCCCAAAACCATCATAACTCCCACCAACCCCCACCCACTTCAAAATCAAATTTCCCTCCCATTTATCCCACCCATGACTGAACCCTAACCACTACCTACCTATAAATACCCCCTCTCATATCACCTATCCCACACACTACTCATTCAACTATAAACCCCACTTGGCCGAATTGCTCTACTCCCTCCATCTCCTTCTATCTTCTTCTTCTTTTACTCCATTCTTCTCTTGTGTTTATATTTGCTTGAGGATGAGCAAAGCTTTAAGTTTGGTGTGGAAAAGCCTTGCTTTTTGCTTTCTATTATCACTTATGGCACCCAAGGTTGGAGAATCCTCTAGAAAGAGGAAAGGAAAGGCCGTAGCCACCACCTCCAAATCTTGGAAGATGGAGAGATTGATCACCAAAGCCCACCAAGACCACTTCTATGAAGTGGTGACATAAAAAATGGTGATTCCCGAAGTCCCCTTTAAGCTCTAGAAGAATGAGTATCCGAAAATCTGAAAAGAGATCCGAAGAAGAGGTTGGGAAGTCCTAACCAATCCCATCCAAGAGGTTGGGATCTTAATAGTGCAAGAGTTCTATGCTAATGCATGGGTCATGAAAAGCCATGACATTAGTGTGAACCCACATCCCAAAAAGCGCACCATGGTCCGAGGAAGAATCTTGGACTTTAGTCCGGAAAGTATGAGGTTGGCGTTCAACTTGTCTGTGATGCAAGGAGACCCACATCCTTACCCTAGGAGCGTCAACCATGATCAAAGGCTAGATCAAGTGCTATCAGACATTTATGTGGAAGGAGCACAGTGGAAAAGGGATTCCTAAGGCAACCCTATTCAACTGAGAAGGCCTGACCTCAAGTCCATAGCTAGATGATGGTTGGAATTTATCCAACGCTCTATCATCCATACTAGAAACTGGTCCGAAGTGACCATAGACCAAGCCATCATGATCCATTACATCATGTTCGGAGAGGAGGTGGAAGTACATGAGGTGATACCTCAAAAATTGTACAAAGTGGTGGACTAGCCCTCCACCAAAGCAAGGTTAGCTTTCCCTCATATTATATTGAAGGAAGTTGTCAAGAGGTGGAAATCATCAAGGAAGAGCATAAGGGAATGACACTTGCAAAACCATTGGAGATATCCCTTCCTAAGCCACCATCCAACATAACATTCAAATGGGTAAAACTCTTATCCCTAAGCTTTACTTTCTCACTTGAATATGGTTTGCTTAAGACGGATGGACAACTTAGAACTCTTTGTGGAGTCAAGAGTAGGAGAGAATTGTGTAGTGGTTAGAAAAATGATGTTAGGCTCATTAAGGTTGAACCCTCAAGGCATAGGTCCCATGGTTGGAAGAGTGCCAAATTGTATGGGTCTAGGAGGAGAATTTGGTGCCCCAAGGAGAATTCTATGTGCCTACCACCCGGATAGAACAATGATGATCAACTAGAAGACGGGTGTAAAAATAAGATATGGGATCCCAGATCACAACATGAAGACCAATTTTGGGAGCTCATATCTTGGGAAGGACTTCACCCAAGCTTGGTGAAGTCGGTTGGAAATTCTGACAATCGTTTGAGGAGCAAGCATCCTTGGAGGTTCAAGGATGAATACAAGCATAAACCACCTTGACAAGGAGCCTCCCAATTGTCCAACTTAAGGACAATAAATAAAAGTGCTAGGTGGGAGACACCCCACTATGGTAACCTCTTTCCATTCTCTTGTAGATATAATCAATGAATGAATTGAGTTACCATTGTAGGTAGTTTTTCTTAATTTCTATACTCTTTACATTGCTTTGATTGATAGGTTGTTTGTTAGATTCATGTTTTGATTAGAATAGTTGTTGTTAAATTGTATTTTGCTTGAAGTGTAAGTTTTGTTTGCTTTGTATTTGAAAATTTTTCAAAAACCAAAAGATTTGTTGTTAAATTTGAATTTTGGTTGCTTTAGAATGCTTATAGATTAGGAGAGTGCCCTGTTTCTATTTTCATATTCTAAAAAAAAGGGTTTGCGCCACGCGTAAGCGTGGCTGACGCGCACACGTCGTGCGCCATGTTTGGACTCCTGGTACAAAAACCAGAGAGTTGCGATGGAGTGGTGCTGGTTTTGTGCAAATAGCACAATTTGGCCCCACGCGTACGCGTCACCCATACTTTCTACATTTCACGCGTATGCGTGGTCAATGCTTATGCGTCGATTCTCCCTCCTGCTTTTCGTGCGCACGCGTCGCCCATGCGCGCGCGTCTCTTCTTCGCCCGTTTTTTTTTGCCTATCTTCTTTCCTTCTCTCTTCCCTCTTTCTTTCTTTCTTCTTCTTCTATCTTCCATTCTTCCATTTTTTCTTCCCTTTCTTCTCTTCTCACCTTTCTCATCATTTCTTTCTTACTTCTCTTTATTTCTTCTCCCTCTTTTTAAGTTTTCGCTTCTTATTTTTCTTATCTTTCATTTTCTTTTGTTTATTACATTTACGTACTTTTATTCATTGCATTTTAATTTTATTTTATAGCTTATTTCTCTTTTCTTTTCTAGGTTTCTTATTTTAACATTGGTGTTGAATTCTCATACTCAATTGTTGAGAATTTCTTGCTTTGTTTTGGTGCTTCGTGACTTGTTTAGCATTAATTGTAATATTCATTCCACACACAAGATTAGTGCTTTAGTCCTTCCTAACTCATTATTCTTTGTTTTTGTACCTCATTATCATTGAGTTAGGATGAGACCAAATACTCTCATACTTATCAATTATCACTAATCTTGTTTGTGTCAATTCTTGCTTGAACTTGATGCTTCTGATTGCTCTTCATGCTTTGACTTTACTCTTGTATCAAGTATTAGTTGATATGCCTTAGCTCATATTGTTTTCTCATTTACATGTTTTAGCTATCATGTAGTTGAGAACCTTACTCTTATTTGGCATTAGCCCCCGTTTATGTTCTATTTTCTTTGATATCTTTGTTGTAGGCTTAATTTTCTTTCTTTTTTCTCCTTTTAGGCTGGCCACCGAGAGGGAAGGGAAAAGCTTCGGGCAACAAATAAGTCCCTTCGCACAACCTTTTGAAGAAGCTCATCAGTTGTAGGAACCCATCCACCTTGCTCTTCTTTGAATGCACCGAGAACGGTGCAAATTTCTAAGTGTGGGAAGGTCATCCGACTGACCTCCGTCGGTAACCACTTCCTTTTACAACACCAATTCTTAATCTTCTTTGTTAGTTAGTTGTTGCATTGAATGATAGGTTGCATGTTAGTTAGAATTTGTACATATTTTACCACTTCTTTTTATGTTAGGACTACTTGGTTAGAGTGATGATTTCTTTTCCAAGAAAACCGTTTTTAGGCACCCTACCAATTTGAAAATTTTTTTTGTGTGAACTTGCTTGAAAGAATTTATTTTGGAACATGGTTTTTGAGCTAAGAACACACAAGCATTTGAGTTTTGAGCCTAATTGTGTGGTTACATCATATAATTACTTATTTCCATTCTTGTATATATTGTTCTCTTTCTATGATTGTAGTCCTTGATTTGTTTGATTCTATATGTCCATTATTCCATGTATACATACATTTATATGATTGAGGCCATCATTTCATTTAGCTCACTTACCCAAATAGCCTACCTTTCATCAACCATTGTTAGCCAATTTTGAGCCTATTTAATCCCTTTTGTTCTTAATTTTAACACATTACTACCCCTAAGTGAAAAACAGTAAATGTTAATTTAGATCTTTGATTAGCTTAGGCTAGTGAGGGTGTGTATCATTTGGGTATGGAAAACTTGGAAACATTGGTTGAGGTAAAAGTGTGTATTTTGTATTTTTGTTGAAGATATTGGGAATTGGGTACATATTCATGCACTAAATATTTCAACCATATGCATTGATACTCTTGTATATATTGTTCTCTTGTATATATATATATATATATATATATATATATATATATAGAAGAAAAAAAGAAAAGCAATAAAAAGAGGACAAAAATGCTCTAAAGCAAAGTAGTAATAACAATGCATATGGATGTGAATTAAAGAGAATGCATGAGCATGTGGAAAAAAGTGGGAATCATGGGGTAGCTAGGTATTGTATTAGAATTGTATAGGTTGTCATATGTGTTTGGGTGAGAGCTTAGGTTAATCAAAGATCTAAATTTCAAGCTCACTTGACCATATGCACCCTTACCATTACCCTAGTCACATTACAACCTATGAATGAGTCCTCGTGATAAATGTATGCATACATTGAATAATTGTTGATTGTTAGATAAAAAACAAATCTTGGAAAGCATGATTATAAGAGAATTGAGTGAATTAACCCTATACACTTGAGCGACTAAAGCGGATACACTTCTGGTGAGGGTTCGATGCTCAATTCCTTGTTCCCTGCTTTCACGAGCTTTCTTCTTACAAGTCTACTTGAACTTCATTTAGATATTCGAATTGGAGGGATTCATGAATCGTCATATAATCTTAGCCCTACTTGTTCATATACGTTCTTGGAGAATGGATTTACTTTTAACCAAGTAGGTAGAAGTATTTTACATTTAGTTGCATTCATATAGATAGGTGTATATAGTTTATTTGCATTGAATAAATGTTCATACCCATTTTCTTGTCTTTCTTGGTTTAGCATGAGGACATGCTTGGTTTAAGTGTGGGGAGGTTTGATAAACTCCAATTTTGTGGTTTATCTTGTGTTGATTTTAGGAGATTTTATCATCTTTTCTCATATTTATTCAATGAAATAGCATGATTTTGTGAATTTCTCCTAATTTGTGCTTAAGAGTAAAAACATGCTTTTTAGGCCCAAAAATTGATAAATTTAATTCACTTTAATTCCATTCGATGCCTTGATATGTTTGTTAAGTGATTTCAGGATTAGAAGGCAAAGATTGGGTTGAAGAAATGAAGAAAAAGCATGCAAAAATGGAAAATTCATGAAGAAATGAGAAATTGCTGAACTCAAGGCCACGCGCATGTGTCACCCACGCGTACGCGTGAGAAGGAGATTCGCCAGCGATGCGTAAGCGTCACCCACGCGCATGCGTGACCAGAGAATCATCAAGCGACGCGCACGCGTCATCCACGCGCACGCGTGATGTTGGTCACGTGACTTCACTAAAGACAAAATGTTGGGGGCGATTTCTGAGCTCAAGGAGGCCCAAATCCAACTCATTTCTGATACTTTTGAACCAAAGGATGGAAAAAGATTGGGGGGGGGGAGAGCAATCATAGTGTAGTTTTCATCATGTTGTAGGTTAGAATTCTAGAGAGAGAAGCTCTCCCATCTCTCTAGAATTTAGGGTAGTTTAGGTCAAATTATCTTAGATCCAACTTTTAATTTTTGTTTTGATTTAGTTTTCCCTTTTAATTTCTTGTTGTTACATCTTTATTCTTCTAGTTTTACTTGTCATTTTCTTTATTTTGCTCTCTTTTATGTTGATGCACTCTTGTTGATTTTAATTTTCTTTTAATGCAATTTTATGTTTCCATGTTCTTTTTATGTTGATCTTAGTTACTATTGTTGATTTCTTGCTTTTGTTAGTTATAGCTTCCATTAATTCTTGCATTTTGTGATGTTTACTTGTATTGCACTCTAGGTGTTTGTTAAAATGATTTCTCTAGTTTTTGAGTAGTTTTCTTTACTCTTGGCCTAGGCTAAGGGAACTGGGTGACCTTGAGTCATTGGATCTCATTGAATTAGTGATTTGAGAACCCTTAGTGGTCAAATTGATACCCATTGATGCTAAACTACTACTAAGCTAATTAGTAGGTAGGTTGGGACTTATGGGTTGATGTTGATCAAGCCTATTTGATGTACTTCAAGCGTTGAGGTAGACATTGTACGTACTTCAAGCATAAAAGTAGACTTAATGGGTTGGTCCTTCATAATTGTCAATACATGGTTTGTAGACAAGGATGGTGATCTCAATCCCTATGTCTTAGCCAAGAGTTCTTTTCTTTTCCTTTATTAGTTAATTGTCATTCACTTTCTTGCTTTTATATTTTCTTGTCAATTACAAAATCAAACCCCCCTTTTGCCCCATTATAGCCAATAATTGAGCACTTCATTACAATTCCTTGTGAGACGACCCGAGGTTTGAATACTTCAGTTAATTTTCATTGGGATTTGTACATGTGACAACCAAAAATATATTTAAAATTTGATGTGAGTATCGATTATCTGTTTGGGCTATGCTCACAACGAAATTATTTTGCTATAAATTCTGAACCGGTATCAAATCTTCTCTATCAGTCACCTATGCTATTCAGCAGGAATTGTTATAGAAGGTGATATTCTAATTGAGGAGGACAAGCCCATCACTAAAAGTAGGATGTAGCATACTAAAGAGTCGGCACATTAGCCACAACATGAGCGTGTGGAGCCGCCTCAACATGAGATCCCTGAGATGCCTCAAGGGATGTATTTTTCTCCTCAAAGCTATTGGGATCAATGGCGTACCTCTATAGGAGAATTAAGCTCTAACATGAATCAGTTGAGAATGGAGCATCAAGAGCATTCCGCTATCCTCAATGAAATAAAAGAAGATTAAAGAGCTATGAGGGAAAAACAACAGAGACAAGGGCGTGACATCGAAGATATCAAGCGCACCATTGGGTTCACTAGAGGAAGTGGTAGCCGCCGTCGCTAAGGTGGTCCCGTTTCATCACCTTGCTTTTTTATTTTTCTATTTTCCATTATATTTTATTGCTTGTTCTCTTGTTCCCATTGCATCATCATTTGCATTTATGTCTTAAAGTTATAAAATGTTCCATATGTCTCTCAACTTACTTAAATGAAAATTTTATTTGAAAAAGAATTGAGAGATACATGAATTTTGAGTTATATAATAAGAATAGTTCAATTATCTTGATGTGGTGGCATTACTTTTATTTTCTGAATGTATGAATAAACAGTGCATATTTGAAATTGGAGTTTAAGAATGTTGGCTCTTGAAAGAATGATGAAAAAGGAGAAGTATTATTGGTAATTTGAAAAATCCAAAAAAATTGATTCTTGAAGCAAGAAAAAGCAGCAAAAAGAAAAAGAAAAAGCATGTTGAAAAAGAAAAAAATATACATGCATGTGAGAAAAAAAATATAAAAAGCAAGCAGAAAAAGCCAATAACCCTTTAAACTAAAAGGCAAAGGTAAAAGGATCCAAGGCTTTGAGCATCAATGGTTAGGAGGGTCTAAGGGAAATAAAATCATGGTCTAAGCGGCTCAAACAAAGCTGTCCCTAACCATGTGCTTGTGGCGTGAAGGTGTCAAGTAAAAAGCTTGAGACTG